>NC_068429.1:7210920-7330920 GCF_023373465.1 Oncorhynchus keta | reverse complement strand
CTCTTGAATCAACTCTTCAATCAACTCTTGAATCATCTCTTCAATCAACTCTTGAGTTGCCCCTTAATCTGCTTTTTATTTTTATGTATACCTCAATTCAGCTTTTAGTTGCAAATGTGTAGAAGTGCAAATACACCTTACTATAAATGTGTTAACAACATGGTAATAGCATTGTTACAATTGTTAATAGCATACAGTATTTCAGGAAAACCATCTTTTTGGAAAATGGTTCATTATCTTACTGTTTATTTTGATTTATTATTTATTATTATTGATTATTTTATTTTTTGGGGAAGACTTGCAAAACAAAGACATGCATACAATGCCTTCAGAAAATATTCACCTACATTTTGTTGTTTTAGCAACAACAACAAAATAAACACATGTTTTTTTGCTTTGTCATGATGGGGTATTGTGATGTCATGATGGGGTATTGTGATGTCATGATGGGGTATTGTGATGTCATTATGGGGTATTGTGATGTCATTATGGGGTATTGTGATGTCATTATGGGGTATTGTGATGTCATTATGGGGTATTGTGATGTCATTATGGGGTATTGTGATGTCATTATGGGGTATTGTGATGTCATTATGGGGTATTGTGATGTCATTATGGGGTATTGTGTGTAGATTGATGAGGTGAAAAAACGATTTCATAATCAATTTTAGAACGAGGCTGTAACAAAATGTCTAAAAAGGGGTCTGGATACGTTCTGAATGCACTGTATAGCAGAACCCAGGATATGTAAAAAATATATATGAAATAAATAAATTAAATACAATCTAACAATTTTGTCACACTGATGCATATAATAAACCTTCCATCTTTCTGTTATTTAAGCATTGCGTCTGTATGGTCCATTCTTATATAAGATGTGTATTTTCTTCTCAAGACCAGTCTTTCAACACACACACACACACACACACACTAGCTCTAAATATGAAAGCAAAGAAACATTACTTTTTGATCGAGGCTAATTCAGCCCAGCTGCACTTAAGGCCAATGGCGGACTTACCATTAGGCAGAAGAGGCCATTTCCTCAGGCCTCACATCACCAAGGGGCCTCATGAGCTGGGCATAAACAAATTATATATATGTATATATATATATACATACATACACAGTACCAGTCAAAAGTTTGGACACACCTACTTATTCTAGGGTTTTTATTTATTTTTTACAATTTTTTACATTGAAGAATAATAGTGAAGACATCAAAACCATGAAATAACACGTATAGTATCACACCTCATGTAGTCTAGCCCATAGTCCTATAAGGTTAGTATCACACCTCATGTAGTCTAGCCCATAGTCCTATCAGGTTAGTATCACACCTCATGTATCCTAGCCCATAGTCCTATAAGGTTAGTATCACACCTCATGTATCCTAGCCCATAGTCCTATAAGGTTAGTATCACACCTCATGTAGTCTAGCCCATAGTCCTATCAGGTTAGTATCACACCTCATGTATCCTAGCCCATAGTCCTATAAGGTTAGTATCACACCTCATGTAGTCTAGCCCATAGTCCTATAAGGTTAGTATCACACCTCATGTAGTCTAGTCCATAGTCCTATAAGGTTAGTATCACACCTCATGTAGTCTAGCCCATAGTCCTATAAGGTTAGTATCACACCTCATGTAGTCAAGCCCATAGTCCTATAAGGTTAGTATCACACCTCATGTAGTCTAGCCCATAGTCCTATAAGGTTAGTATCACACCTCATGTAGTCTAGTCCATAGTCCTATAAGGTTAGTATCACACCTCATGTAGCCTAGCCCATAGTCCTATAAGGTTAGTATCACACCTCATGTTGCCTAGCCCATAGTCCTATAAGGTTAGTATCACACCTCATGTAGCCTAGCCCATAGTCATATAAGGTTAGTATCACACCTCATGTTGCCTAGCCCATAGTCCTATATGTTTTAATAAGGTTAGTATCACACCTCATGTAGCCTAGCCCATAGTCCTATAAGGTTAGTACCACACCTCATGTATCCTAGCCCATAGTCCTATAAGGTTAGTATCACACCTCATGTAGTCTAGCCCATAGTCCTATAAGGTTAGTATCACACCTCATGTAGTCTAGCCCATAGGCCTATAAGGTTAGTATCACACCTCATGTATCCTAGCCCATAGTCCTATATGTTTTAATAGGGTTAGTATCACACCTCATGTAGTCTAGCCCATAGGCCTATAAGGTTAGTATCACACCTCATGTATCCTAGCCCATAGTCCTATATGTTTTGTTAAGGTTTGTATTGCAACTAAGGTAGCCAAATAACTTCTTAAAAGTAAGGTGTAATAGGTGTAGAGCCTAACTGGCGTACATACATATGCAACGAGTCCCTTTTCAGAATGGTGTTTTCCCGCTAATTGATTGCGACGTTGGAACATTTGAGCCGTGTGCACATTGCTGCACTTATAATGTGATGAAATAGTCTAGTCGTTTAATAACATTTTAAGCTAAATGTTCAGATTTGTTGCCTCAACCTCATTGCTTTTAAACTTTTTTTTTTTTTTTTTTTTTTTTTTTTTTTAATGCTAGTGGTTTTATTAATTTGGGATTTATCACATCCCACAACTGTCCCCATTTCTCACACAGAATAGAATAGGTCAACTTTGGTACTATGGGGATAGTAGATTGACATAGGCAAGTGCTTTTGCTGTTCGTTAGGCCTACTCATTTTATTGGCGAAAGAAAAGTAAATGTGGACAGTTCTTCCAACAGTTCTTCCAACATCTCTAAAAATGCGCCTCAGAATTCGATGCGTCTGTCTTCACTTATAGCCTGTGAGAAGGACCCGATCACGTGACGGGCATTAGCGAATAAGAATTGAGATATCTGAGAGAGCCATGTAGAGGGAGAGATGCTTTGGAGCACGCTGCGTGGAGAAGAGAATTATAATTGTTATATTCAGCCCAAGGGCACAATGGCCATTGGCGGAAAAAGGCATGGATTTTTTTTAGGGGGCATTACAGCCACACAAAGGGAATGCCGACAGGGAAATTCAAGGCATTATCAAGTGCTTGTCAAATTGTGAATGAGAGACTGATGAAGTGTGCAGCCTGCGCAATTTTTTGTTGTTGTATCATAACTAAAGTTACATAAATAACTCTAAATGAATCATATGGGAGGAACTGTTTCTTTGCTAACCCCTCAACATATAATACCTGCATGTGCTCACACTCTCTCAAATAATTGAGAAAATATCCTTTCTATTTTATTCAGCTGTATTCAATTGTATTCTTCATACTATAAAATAATGCCACAGAATTCGAAGCACATCTTGTCAGCTAAATGAACTAGTCGTAGCCCACATCCATATGGCAGAGCCAGATCAGGACCTAACATAAAGACTACAATTTATTCTTGTCAAATTTCTTTAGACCTAAAAAAAATATGGATTTATTGTGATGGTGTAGAATATATTACATGGATGTATTGTGATGTTGTAGACTATATTACATAGATTTATTGTGATGGTGTAGACTATATTATATGGATTTATTGTGATGGTGTAGGTAGACTATATTACATGGATTTATTGTGATGTTGTAGACTATATTATATGGATTTATTGTGATGGTGTAGTCTATATTACATGGATTTATTGTGATGGTGTAGTCTATATTACATGGATTTATTGTGATGGTGTAGTCTATATTACATGGATTTATTGTGATGTTGTAGACTATATTATATGGATTTATTGTGATGGTGTAGTCTATATTACATGGATTTATTGTGACGGTGTAGGTAGACTATATTACATGGATTTATTGTGATGGTGTAGGTAGAATATATTACATGGATTTATTGTGATGGTGTAGGTAGAATGTATTACATGGATTTATTGTGATGGTGTAGACTATATTACATGGATTTATTGTGATGGTGTAGACTATATAACATGGATTTATTGTGATGGTGTATTATATTACATGGATTTATTGTGATGGTGTAGGCTATATTACATGGATTTATTGTGATTGTAGGTAGAATATATTACATGGATTTATTGTGATGGTGTAGGTAGAATGTATTACATGGATTTATTGTGATGGTGTAGGCTATATTACATGGATTTATTGTGATGGTGTAGGTAGACTATATTACATGGATTTATTGTGATGGTGTAGGTAGAATATATTACATGGATTTATTGTGATGGTGTAGGTAGAATGTATTACATGGATTTATTGTGATGGTGTAGACTATATTACATGGATTTATTGTGATTTATATATAACATGTTTATGTGATGGTGTAGACTATATTACATGGATTTATTGTGATGGTGTAGACTATATTACATGGATTTATTGTGATGGTGTAGACTATATTACATGGATTTATTGTGATGGTGTAGAGACTATATTACATGGATTTATTGTGATGGTGTAGGTAGAATATATTACATGGATTTATTGTGATGGTGTAGACTATATTACATGGATTTATTGTGATGGTGTAGACTATATAACATGGATTTATTGTGATGGTGTAGACTATATTACATGGATTTATTGTGATGGTGTAGGTAGACTATATTACATGGATTTATTGTGATGGTGTAGACTATATTACATGGATTTATTGTGATGGTGTAGACTATATAACATGGATTTATTGTGATGGTGTAGACTATATTACATGGATTTATTGTGATGGTGTAGACTATATTACATGGATTTATTGTGATGGTGTAGGTAGAATATATTACATGGATTTATTGTGATGGTGTAGACTATATTACATGGATTTATTGTGATGGTGTAGACTATATTACATGGATTTATTGTGATGGTGTAGACTATATTACATGGATTTATTGATGGTGTAGACTATATTACATGGATGATGGTGTAGACTATATTACATGGATTTAATGGTGTAGCTATATTACATGATATAGGTGTACTATATTACATGGATTTATTGTGATGGTGTAGAGATTTATTGTGATGGTGTGTGTTTATGTTCATTAACGGTCAATTAAAGCCAATCACCGGCTGAGAGAAAATGTCATGAGCCACCCTAAGTGATGGTGTAGAGATGAATGTATTACATACCCCGGTCTAGGCCCCGATGATCAAAAACCTGATATTAGATTACTGACCCCCACCCCGACATCTCCCATCTCTCTCTCTCTCTCTCTCTCTCTCTCTCTCTCTCTCTCTCTCTCTCCTCTCTCTCCTGTCTTTCCCCATCTCCAATCTCCCATCTCTCTCTCTCTCTCTCTCTCTCTCTCTCTCTCTCTCTCCTCCTGTGATGGTGGCAGACTAAATAACTTTTTGAGGATGTGCCACTGAGGTTAAAGCGAAAACATGCAGTCTCTCCTTCACTGCAGCCGAGGTGAGTAAAACATTTAAACGTGTTAGCCTTCGCAAGGCTGCAGGCCCAGACGGCATCCCCAGCCGCGCCCTCAGAGCATGCGCAGACCAGCTGGCCGGTGTGTTTACGGACATATTCAATCAACCCTATACCAGTCTGATGCTTCAAGTGTTCCTGTTTCCAGAAAGCTATGAACTGAGCTAGACAGGTAAATCATGAAGTGCTTTGAGAGACTAGTCAAGGACCATATCTACCCTACCTGACACCCTAGACCCACTCCAATTTGCTTATGGTGTCCAGAGACACTGCACACTGCCCTAACCCATCTGGTTAAGAGGAATACCTATGAGAATGCTGTTCATCGACTACAGCTCGGCATTCAACACCATAGTAACCTCCAAGCTCGTCATCAAGCTCGAGACCCTGGGTCTCGACCCCGCCCTGTGCAACTGGGTACTGGACTTCCTGACGGGCCGCCCCAGGTGGTGAAAGCCTCTCCTCCCTGATCCTCATAGACCCTCTCCTGTACTCCCTGTGATGGTGTAGAGATCAATCATCAAGTTTGAGCACAACAGTGGTAGGCTTGATTACCAACAACGACGAGACGGTCTACAGGGAGGAGGTGATGTGTGGTGTCAGGAAAATAACCTCACACTCAACATCAACAAAACTAAGAGATGATTGTGGACTTCAGGAAACAGCAGAGGGAACACCCCCCTATCCACATCGATGGAACAGTAGTGGAGAGGGTATCAAGTTTTAAGTTCCTCGGCATACCATCACAGAAAAACTGAATTGGTCCACTCACACAGACAGCATTGTGAAGAAGGCGCAGCAGCGCCTCTTCAACCTCAGGAGGCTGAAGAAATTCGGCTTGTCACCAAAAGCACTCACAAACTTCTACAGATGCACAATCGAGAGCATCCTGGCGGGCTGTATCACCGCCTGGTACAGCAACTGCTCCGCCCTCAACCGTAAGGCTCTCCAGAGGGTAGTGAGGTCTGCACAATGCATCACCGGGGGCAAACTACCTGCCCTCCAGGACACCTCCACCACCCGATGTTACAGGAAGGCCATAAAGATCCTCAAGGACATCAACCACCCGAGCCACTGCCTGTTCACCCCGCTATCATCCAGAAGGTGAGGTCAGTACAGGTGCATCAAAGCTGAGACCGAGAGACTGAAAAACAGCTTCTATCTCAAGGCCATCAGACTGTTAAACAGCCACCACTAACATTGAGTGGCTGCTGCCAACACACTGTCATTGACACTGACACAACTCCAGCCACTTTAATAATGGGAATTGATGGGAAATGATGTAAATATATCACTAGCCACTTTAAACAATGCTACCTTATATAATGTTACTTACCCTACATTATTCATCTCATATGCATACGTATATACTGTACTCTATATCATTGACTGCATCCTTATGTAATACATGTATCACTAGCCACTTTAACTATGCCACTTTGTTTACTATTGTCTACATCTACTCATCAAACTCATTTCGCATGTATATACGGCCTAGGGAGATGTCAAGTGGGCGACCATTACCATCTCTGTATAAATAACCAAAATATCATGTCCCTGTTTTGGTGTAAAGAAGCCAAGAACATTAGGATAATATTGAAATTTAATGAACTACTTTTACAAAACATTCATAAACACCTCATATTTCCTTATGTGCACTTTTATCATTCACAAATATGCATTGCAACTGATCCCACTGATTGTACAAAGGCACAAAACTTTAATTGGTACTGAAAAATATAGTAATGCACTTTAAGATTAAATGAGACTTTTAAAGAAAGGAATTTTTAAACCATTACTATAAAATCTAAATGTAATATTACTGTAATGAAGAAAGTGTTCGCCTGTCCTGTAAATCTGTAAACTTCATACATGAAACATACATACACATACAATACATACTGAAAATTTATGGAGTTGTATGAACAGTACCACAACTTTTGTTTTGAAGCTGCTGACTAACATTAAAGTGCACATTTTTTAAATCACCACAGTAAGGATTCATCTTTGAGCTGTATTCTTTCAATGCAAACAGTATCTAAGGCAGCATTTTAAAGGTGTTAGTCTAGTCTGGACTTGTATTTGTACCTGAAACTTGGCATCTTTTGGCCTGTACAAGTGCATCAACACCAGGTGTCATGTCCTGACTAGCTGTCACTTTCAGAATGTCATTTAAGTGCTTGTTTGTGAGCCTTGAACGCATTTTTGTTTTATTGATATTCATCACTGAGAAAATTTATTCACAAAGGTAGGTTGTCCCAAACATGCACAAAATTTTAGCAGCCAGGGTTGTTAATTTGGGGTACCCTGGTAGTAGATACTGATAAAATCTGTCCAGACCTACAGAGGCAAATTTGCCCTTCAAATCTGCATCACACTGCAAATCAATTATCTCTAGCTGAATTTCGACCGGCAGATCAGAAGCTTTAACTGTGAAAGGTGAGCTGAAAATTCTGTCTCAAGTTCACCAAATACCTGAAAACGTTTCTCAAACTCCCGCAGTAGTCCTGCAATTTTGTCTTTGTACCGTTTCATGTCCGCATCAGGTCTGGTCACACACACATCTCTCTGAGCAGGGTTGCCATTTGCCAGTTGCATCTCCCACAAAGTCAGCTTCAACTTAAATGCATGTATGTTGTCAGAAAACTGTGTGACAACTTTTTTGCGGCCTTGCAACATTTTGTTCAGATTGTTCAAGTGTTCAGTAATATCAACCAAGAATGCAAGGTCCTGCCATTCCTGAGATTGTAATTCCAACACCGGTTTTCCTCTCCATGAACTGTCCGATTTCCTCTGTAGATCAAAGAAATGCCTCAGCACAGCGCCTCGGCTTAACCATCTCACTTCAGTGTGGTATGGCAGGCTGTGGGTAATGTCTGTCTGAGAAGTTTGTCAAACTGACGATGGTTCAGACCTCTGGACCGGATGAAATTTACAGTGCGAACAACCACCTCCATGACGTGGTCCATTTTCAGCGACTTGCAACACAATGCCTCCTGGTGCAAAATACAGTGAAATGTCCAGAAACGATCTCCTCCATTAAGGGCTTGTACTTTGTCTTTGAACTTTGTCGCGACACCTGCTTTCTTTCCGACCATGGATGGCGCGCCGTCTGTAGCCAGGCTGACAGCGCGGGACCAGTCCACTCCAACTCTGTCCAATGCAGCAAGGACAGAGCCGAAAATGTCTCGGCTGTTGTGGTGTCCATCATTGGCACCAACTCAAGAAACTCTTCAGTAACAGTCAATGTCTCATCAACTCCTCGAATAAATATGGCCAGTTGGGCCACGTCTGTGATGTCAGTGCTCTAGTCAATTGCCACGGAAAATGCAATAAATGACTTGACTCTCTGTTTCAATTGACTGTCTAAATCTGGATAGTTCAAATCCTCTCTGCTATAGTATTCCTCGTCAAATATTGGCAAAAGCTTGTTTGGGACATACAAGTTCAGCCGCCTTCATCATGCATCGTTTAACAAAGTCACCGTCGGAATACTCTCCTAATGCTATTTCGCTAGCAATTAGGTAGCTGGCTTTTACCGCTGCTTCACTGACTTCTCGATGAAAGTTGACTGCTGTTTCCTCAGACCCGCCAGCAATTTTAATCTTATCTCTTCTCAGTTGTCCTTGCAAGCCGTCATATTTTTCGCTGTGATGAGTCTCGTAGTGGCGTCGAATATTATATTCCTTCAATACCGAAACTTGTTGCAAACACACCAAGCACAAAGGTTTTCCGTGCATCTCTGTAAATAAATAGGACGTGGTCCATTTTTCTTTGAAAATTCTACACTCCTTATCTACTTTTCTCCGTTTGGATAACGACATTTTGGCTAATGAGGGTGTAGTGGAGAAGTAGAGACATTAACAATCTTAACAACGTCGTAACAAGCAGCAGATGGCGCATTGATACCGTCTGCTGTTTTCAGTCTGTCTCAGTGATGCGGCTTGTCTTAAAAAAAAAAAAAAATATTAATTCCATGTCTTTTATGCATTTTTTTCCACTTTCAAATTATCCTGCGGGCCTGATCGAACCTCCTTGTTCCGGCCCACGGGCCGTATGTTTGACACCCCTGATCTACTGTATCTTGCCTATGCTGCTCTGTACCATCACTCATTCATATATCCTATGTACATATTCTTTATCCCCTTACACTGTGATAAGACAGTAGTTTTGGAATTGTTAGTTAGAGTTGGTTATTACTGCATTGTCGGAACTAGACACAAGCATTTCCCTCATCCAATAACATCTGCTAACCATGTGTATGTGACAAATAAAATTGGATTTGATTTGATTTGATATCTCTCTCTCCTGTCTTTCCCCATCTCCCACTGTTCTTTGATTCAATCAGTTCACACTCAATTCTGTCATCGGCTTGATGCTCTCAAGGTCCTGCACTACCGCCTACTGCAACACCCTGATGAGAAGCAATAAGCCTGACCCCATGACTGTATGTCATCTGTCTAACCCTGCTGTACCCGGGCAGTACTGAGAAAATAAGATTCTAGAACAGTTTTACACTATTTTAAATGGAATGCTCAACAATGATTATTCGATGTCTGTCTTGACCATCCTCACAGTTCACTCACAGATGGTGTGGTTGATGGTACCTGCAGACCTGTTTGACGGACAACTGGACAAGAACAAATCAAAATGTTTGGACCTCAACTGAGACCCTCCTCTCCTTCCCCGTTCTTCAAGGAAAGCCCATTCTTTACACTTCCTGTTTGGCATGATGCTCTCAATTTCTCTCTCGGTCACCTGTAGATGACTCCTAGACACGGTCAAGTTGTTTGACTCCATCAGGTTACCTAATGGCCTGGTACTCTCCAGGGCCTGGTACTTAGCTCCTGTTGTTTGATTCAGGTTGTCCTAATGGCCTGGTACTCAGGGCTCTATTGTCCCTCCATCAGGTCCTAATGGCCTGGTACTCAGGGCTCTATTGTCCCTCCATCAGGTCCTAATGGCCTGGTACTCAGGGCTCTATTGTCCCTCCATCAGGTCCTAATGGCCTGGTACTCAGGGCTCTATTGTCCCTCCATCAGGTCCTAATGGCCTGGTACTCAGGGCTCTATTGTCCCTCCACCAGGTTCTAATGGCCTGGTACTCAGGGCTCTATTGTCCCTCCATCAGGTCCTAATGGCCTGGTACTCAGGGCTCTATTGTCCCTCCACCAGGTTCTAATGGCCTGGTACTCAGGGCTCTATTGTCCCTCCATCAGGTCCTAATGGCCTCTATTGTTCTTCTAATCACTCTGACATCAATGCAGTCAAAAATCAAATCAAACATTTCGTGATAGAATTTGAATATCACCTGTCGCGCTGCAAGAGTCAGCTTCTCCAACAGCTTTTTGATGTGTGGAATGAAAATGTGTTCTTATAAGCCCAGTCATGCAATTTTATGTGAAAACAGAGTTTTGGTCAGTGGTGTAAAGTACTTACTTTAAAATACAACTTAAGTAGTTTTTTGGGGTAGCTGTACTTTACTATTTATATTTTTTGCCAACTTTTACTTTTACTTCACTGCATTCCTAAAGAAAATAATGTACTTTTTACTCCATACATTTTCCCAGACACCCAAAAGTACTCAATACATTTTGAATGCTTAGCAGGACAGGACAACTGGCCAATTCATGCACGTATCAAGAGAACATCCCTGGCCGTCCCTACTACCTCTGATCTGGCGGACTGTCACGAATCCCGCCGAAGGGGGTTCCTCTTCCTGTTCGGGCGGCGCTCGGCGGTCTACTAGCTGCCACCGATCCCTTTTTCTGTTTCAGTTAGTTTTGTCTGATTAGTCTCACCTGTTTCTTGTTTGGGTTTTGATTTGGGCTGTTTAAACCAGGTATGCCCGCCTGCTTTTGTGCAGGCTTGTTTTTCTGGTCATGTGGTGTGGATTCTCGTGGACTATTTTCTCCAGACTGTTTGGTCCTGCTTTTGGGCTGGTTTAAGTGACGCGCCTTAGTGTTTGGCGTTACCGTTACTTGTTGTTCTGGATTAAAAGATCACGATTGAACTGCCTCTACTCTCTGCGCCTGACTTCTCCACCCACTACTCCTAGAAGCCGTGACACGGACACACTAAACACAAATGATTTGCTTGTAAATGATGTCTGAGTGTTGGAGTGTTCCCCTGGCTATACGTAAATAATAACAAATTCTAAATTGTGCCGTCTGGTTTGCTAAAAAAAACTTTTACTTTTGATACTTAAGTATATTTTAGCAATTACATTTACTTTCGATACTTAAGTATATTTAAAACCCAATACTTTAGACTTTTACTCAGGTAATATTTTACTGGGTGACTTTCACTTTTACTTGAGTCATTTTCTATCAAAGTATCTTTACTTTTACTCAATTATGACAATTGGGTACTTTTTCTACCACTGGTTTTGATGGCCTCTATTAAAAAGAGGAGGACCCCAGCTTTATTATTTTTCTCAACTGCTAATATTAAACACATTGCTTCGGTTTACAACCAGCATAGCCAACCTGGCATGCAATAAAATTAACCCTGGGAAAATCAATTAAATATATTTATGAAGACCATTTTAAATCAGCAGATGTCACAGTGCTATACAGAAACCCAGCCTAAAACCCCAAACAGCAACCAATGCAGATGTAGAAGCACAGTGGCTAGGAAAAGCATCTCCATTCGCTATTCGAGTCCATACGGATGACATGTTGCTCTTTTCCCTCCTACCCCTGTTCCTACAGGTGCATACCTTGCTGATAATGGCCGGTTCTAAATCAAATTATTTCACACATATTACTTAGTAGTCAAGATTACAACGAGTATAGTCTGATGGGTTAGAATATTAGGCCCTTGCACTGGTTGTGCAGAACAAGAAAGAGTACACCATGAATCACATATATGTTTTGATCTCAAAGACATTCTAAGGTTTCTATCATAACTAAAGTTGCCCACAAAACTTTCTATAATAAGCTTATAGGACCCCAGGGTTTGAGAGATCAGGCTTAACCTACAAAAGCGTGTTCTTATAAGCCCAATCATTGCGCAATTGCTTGTCCAAAAAAAAACCCACAGTTTTGAATGGCCACTAATAAAAAGAGGAGGATACCAGATTTGTAGTGTTTCTTTATTTCTTTATCAACTCCTAAAATAAACCACGTTAATCCGCTTTACAACCGTAGTAGGCTACCTGGGATATTAAAAACGTAGCCTCACAAACCTCTTCCGCCATTCGCTATTAGCTTGTATAGGCTACGGATGACATGTCTGTTGGTGGGGGGCACAAATCTAAACTCATTTCACTCATACACTACATGACCAAAAGTATGTGGACACCTTCCCGTCAAACATCTCATTCCAAAATCATGGGCATTAATATGGAGTTGGTCCCACCCTTTCCTGCTATAATAGACTCCACTCTTCCACTCTTCCACTCCACTCTTTGTGTAGTTCTCATCAGGGGGTCCATCAAGGGTCCATCAGGGGTCCATCAGGGGCCTATCAGGGGCCCATCAGGGGTCCATCAGGGGTCCATCAGTGGTCCATCAGGGGTCCATCAGGGGCCCATCAGGGGTCCATCAGGGGTCCATCAGGGGTCCATCAGGGGTCAATCAGGGGTCCATCAGGGGTCAATCAGGCGTCCATCAGGGGTCCATCAGGGGTCAATCAGGGGTCCATCAGGGGTCAATCAGGGGTCAATCAGTGGTCCATCAGGGGTCCATCAGGGGTCCATCAGGGGTCAATCAGGGGTCCATCAGGGGTCCATCAGGGGTCCATCAGGGGTCCATCAGGGGTCCATCAGGGGTCAATCAGGGGTCCATCAGGGGTCCATCAGGGGTCCATCAGGGGTCAATCAGGGGTCCATCAGGGGTCCATCAGGGGTCAATCAGGGGTAATCTCACCTACCAAACATCCTGTAAGCCATCTTAAATATACACCACATAACCTCCCCCTGCCACACACCCACGCACATGCACACAAACGTACACAAACACACACACATGCCCCCCCATCCCCCAAACACACTTCAAAATTGACTCCAGGGTCCATGGATAGAGGAACTTGTGTTCAGACAATGTGAGAACCCTCCTACTACAAAATCCAGCAACTCACAGTTAGGAAACATTCCTGACTGTATCGGGACCCGGTGACCTCATTCGTCTGAACAGGAGCCAGGAAGGCCTCTACGGTGTTCATTAAAACAGTGGACGAAGATGGTATTTATCACCACAGTTCATCAACACTACCACAGACACTTTCAATAGCATCTCCATGCTGACTTATTGCATCAATACAGTAACATTGACAAGCAGACAGAGTCCTTTTCTTATAGACACTGAGAGTGGTAGCAAGCCCTGTGTTGGTCTACCCAAGAATAATGTAGTTATAATAGAGTCTAATTGTAGAATAGAATAGAATAGAATATCTTTATTTTCTGTCAGACTGATTGGTTATCTACATCTCAGTGTGAGAGGTGAGGCAATTGGTTTATAGCTGATTCATTTCCTCCATTTCAACACAGTAACAAAGGAATGCAGATTAGTGTAAACACACTCCCTCTTAGTTGGAAACTGGTGCAACGTGTGTGAACTGTGAAAGCCTAACCAACACGGTGGCCATCTAACAAGTACACGTCTGACTGACATAAATAAGACAGGGATAACCTGTAAATTTGAGAAAACCTAATATGTAGTTTTTTTTTTATTTTTTTAAAGAGCTTTGCTAATGTCAGGTAAGGTGTCACATCTATCCAGACTACTCCTTTAATACCAGCTCACTCTAATACTCTCAACAGGTGTCCTTACACTTACAAGGAACCACATAACCTACTGGGCACAGACGTCAATTCAATGTCTATTACACGTTGGTTTAACTTAATTTCATTGAAACAACGTAGATTCAACTAGTGTGTGCCCAGTGTAAAAAGCCTGTTGGATTTAGTCATAGGTCTACACCCCCCTTCTCCAATACATCTGCAAATATTGGACTGTGAATAGAAATAATAGAAACTCTGATTTTGAATTTCGATAACGCAATCAATAGACATTTAGCCACAACACAATGATGGCGTGGGATGGATGCTGTGTTTGCGCTTCCAGAATGTTTGTCAGGATAGTTTTAAAAAAGACATTTCACGGTGCTGAATAAAATAAAGCACGTATGTAATTTGATTTCTGTACCATCTCGACAGTTTGAATTTTTAAGAAGCGGGCCGGGTAGGCTACGCTTTCCACTTGTTATCACAATCACAAAGTAAAAATTGGCTATATTTTTTAAATGTATGAAAACAACCATTCGCTTTTTGACCTTCATTTAGGGTTAGACATAAGGTTAACTGTGTGGTTAAGATGAAGGTTAGATATAATATTACATTTTAATACGAGAAATTGTATAAATAGGCGGGGCTTATGACTTTGTTGCTGTGGTAACTAGTGACGACCGTAGGCTCGTTCTCCTCTCAGCACATGCGCACTACCCTACTTCAATCATTGACTGAGAAGAGATTACCGTTCTCCTAGCAACAGGATATTATGCTGGCAGAACGATCGCGTATTTATTTTTATTAAATAAGAGTCCCCCTGCAAAGACATGCTAAACTGGGAATATATATATATATATTTTACCTCCAGTGCAGTACAACTGTTTTGTTAATTTTACGTAATTAAAAAACAAACATATTGTGTTATTTATTTCAGCATTTATTTTGAAAGTTTACACAAATACTTGTATGATGAATGTGATTGTGTAGGCTATATTTAAAGAAATACACTTTTATTGAAATACAAATATATGTTATTGGATTTATTCTGTAGAGTCTGCAAAACTTAAATGGGTCTCCTGTGCTGGGCAACGGATTTAATACAGCTGCCTCCTTACTCTACCCACTCCATTCACTGCAATGCAATACACCGTATATTGGATACTTATTGGCTTGTAGGGAAAACTTTTCTACCTGTCTCAGCTAAAGTGGGGTGGGAAATACTCAGTAGGGTCTCTACTAACCAAATATGGTTAGTTTTGGAGGGAGACTGTGTCACAAGGTGCTGGCTTTTCATCCTGCCCTCTCCATAGCTCCTAATGCAATACTCTGTAATAGACTGTACGTGGAACACATCCTGGCTTGTAGTTATAGGCCTCTATGTGTTGCTTTTCTATCCAGGTTAGCAGTGTACTGTAAAGACCAAGTAGACCAATAACACAGACAAGATTGAAAGATAATGCATAACACAGAGGTGTGGTGATTGTCACATTAAGGTCAGCAAAAAGGCATTTTCTGTAGTCATTTTTTCTTTCTAACTGATATAAAACATACTGTCGTATGCCGTTGTGACAAAACGTATTGGCATTGCCCTCTAATAAGACTGCCTTTAGAGAATAAGCACACGTAAACACCACAACTACTACCGTCTGACTGTTTTCTAAAATGGAGGCACCGATGAGAAAATTCATCGTTTAGTGTCACGTCCACTACAAGCCCCATGCATTGCCAGATAGTGTAATGTCAGGTGTTTCTGATGTGGAAGTAGTGTTTTTTAAAATTCTCTTTCATACTGGCTTAAGGAATCCATCATTTTAAGATGTAATGCAAGTACTGCTACTAATTATATGTTGCATATTTATGGTTATAATTATCATTAAGTCCAACCTATTGTTGACCGTTCTGTACTTTACTATTTATATTTCTGACAACTTTTACTTTTACTTCACTACATTCCTAAAGAAAATGATGTACTTTTAACTACATACATTTTCCCAGACACCCAAAAGTACTTGTTACAATTTGAATGCTTAGCAGAACAGGACAGTTGGACAGGAGTCACATGCGCTGAATACAACAGCTTACAGTTAAATGCTTACTTACAAGCCCCTAACCAACAATGCAGTTAAAAAAAAATTCCACTAACAATAAGAAATAAAAAGTAACTAGTAATTAATATGTACATGTAGGTAGAGTTATTAATGTGACTATGCATAGATGATAACAACAGAGAGTAGCAGTGGTGTAAAAGAGGGGAGGGGGGGGCAATGCACCGGGTACAGAGTCAATGTGCGGGGTTAGTCGAGGTAATTGAGGTAATATGGACAAGTAGGTAGAGTTAAAGTGACTATGCGTAGATCAAAAACAGAGAGTAGCAGAAGTGTAAAAGAGGGGTCTGGGTAGCCATTTGATTAGATGTTCAGGAGTCTTATGGCTTGGGGGCTAGAAGCAGTCTAGAAGCCTCTTGGACCTAGACTTGGCACACTGGTGCCGCTTGCTGTGCGGTAGCATAGAGAACAGTCTATGACTAGTAGAGACCCAACTGGGTATTTCCCACCCCACTTTAGCTTGTTCGCACAATACATGTGGCCATTGATTAAAATTCAATATAAATTTGAGTGAACTATCCACATAGCAATATTTAGAAATGGGGACTTTTATTTTAGAAGGTTTCTGCATTACCATACGAACGTGGCGTCCTCATTTGTGCTGCTGGCAGAATACTAGTGGCGAGGAGGGGGAGGCAAAACCTTATTTTGCCGTTCTCCTTGCTGCATCTGCATCTATGGAACTGGACTGGGGATGCTGAACCGCATCAAGGGAACAATATTGATTCAAATGTTATCCTGTTGAATACGTCCATATTCTCAATCTATCGGCAATCAAGGTGGAACTTTTAGAGAAAGTAGGTGAATCAAGTGTCTGGTGCGCAAAACTTGTTTTTTCTGACGGGGCAAATTGACCTGATCCCGCTGCAACCAGCTCGCGGAGGAGACAAGAGGCGCTCGCCTTTCTCCCAGCCCAGTGGATTGTAGCAAATTCTATTGTGATGCTAAAATGAGGTCGTAAGAGGGAGAGGGCTGACCAACGACCAGAAGTGAAGCTATCCACGGGATTTCTGCAAAATCCATTTGAAGTTAACATGTTTCTTTTCGTTTGTTCCATCCATTTAATGTTTGTGGAGCGTTTCATTTTCACCACTTGTTGTTGACTGTTGGAACGAAGTCAAATTGTTTCAACAGACAGACTGCGGCGAGAGAGGGAAGGCAAAACCATGTTTCATTCGCTGACTAAGATTCGGTAGTGTTAGGAAATGATTTAGCCTGTCTGATATGAGTGGACATGCCCCTCTCGGTATGCGCTGCAGAAGACTTTAATGAGAAAAGGAAAACATAACAAATCATTTATTCAATCTTTTCGAAATAATTTCCCCTCTGCTGTGGGTCTGGTGGACTGAATAGGACCCGAGCCACCAGGACCAGGCTTCCTCGGCAGTGCTAGTGATTATGGATAGCAGTCTCCCCAGCTACAGTACAGTCATACACCGAGGAAAGACGCTGTTTCTGGAGGCTCGACTCCTGGGTGGGGCGCCCTGGGGGTTTCAGCTCAAAGGAGGTCTGGAACATGGAGAAGAGTTGATCGTCTCGAAGGTAAGACAGTTCCATGTCTATGTCAGTTGCTCCCCTAGCTGAGTTTACTTATATACATATCCATATTTCCGGGATCTAAACTAGAACTAGTGCACGCTCCCTCCCCGTCCACCCTTCCCCCCAAATTGCTACTTTGTAATATCAGGCCTATGAACACAGCTGTCATAATTGGGATTATTAAGTGAAAAGTCCCCAAGGGCAACATTGTTACTACCCCCGGGCTCGGTGGAAGGAAGGACTGTGACGTTGCTACAGTGTTACAATGTGTCTGTTTACAGAGTCGCGTTACAATGTGTTTATTTCATAGAAGAGGAATTGAGCAATTTTTGATTTCCGATTGTATTTGATCTGCAGTACATGTTGCGACAGACAAATCATGTCTGGAACTCATCCGCGACCAGATGTTTTTCCGTGTTCCTCATCAAGAGTAAAATGACTTAAATGTAAATGTAAAGGTTTACAGTTAGTACATTACATTACATTTAAGTCATTTTAGCAGACGCTCTTATCCAGAGCGACTTACAGGAGCAACTTTTGATGAACGCTTGGAGTGAGATTTTGCCTAGAAGGGGGGACTGTGGGTCCTCCCCGATAAAAAAAAAAAAAAAAAACAGTTTTAAAGCTAATTTCCTGCAATTCTATGTATTTTTTACATTTACATGGTTTAGGCTTATGACCAGGGAGGGGGGGGGGGACACAGGTCAGGGGTATTCAGAATGCTTTGACCATTAAATGAACACAAACAATTTGACGACTTTGACATTTTTTTTTTTTGGGGTGACATTTTTAACTATGCTAATATTTTTTTTAAAACATATTTTTTGAGATGGTTTGAAACTTTATTCAGACAGTAATGAAATTAGACGGGGAGACAGGCAAATGGCAAAAACAGTGAGAAGGTTGGTGGGAATTGCTCTGCATAGGAAATACTAATATGAATGGTTGATGGCTTTGGGTAACCAAATATTCGATTGCAGTCTCCTTGTCCATTGAGTGCTGTCAAGGTAAGGACACAAACATTTGTGTCCTTACCTGCTGCCTAAACCTCTCGCTGCCTAAACCTCTCGCTGCCATGCTTTTGTCTGCACCAGAAATCTGAGGTCTCATGATCGGCTCCATATGCTTTTACATGTGTAGGCTACTGTTAGGAATAACAACTATCTGAAGGCCTTTCACTGTGCTTTACATTACTACTGTTAGTAATAACATCTGAAGGCCTTTCACTGTGCTGTTAGGAATAACAACTATCTGGCCTTTCACTGTGCTTTACATTACTACTGTTAGGAATAACAACTATCTGAAGGCCTTTCACTGTGCTTTACATTACTACTGTTAGGAATAACAACTATCTGAAGGCCTTTCACTGTGCTTTACATTACTACTGTTAGTAATAACAACTATCTGAAGGCCTTTCACTGTGCTTTACATTACTACTGTTAGTAATAAAGGCCTTTCACTGTGCTTTACATTACTACTGTTAGGAATAACAACTATCTGGCCTTTCACTGTGCTTTACATTACTACTGTTAGTAATATTACTACCTTTCACTGTTACATTACTACTGTTAGAATAACAACTATCTGAAGGCCTTTCACTGTGCTTTACATTACTACTGTTAGTAATAACAACTATCTGAAGGCCTTTCACTGTGCTTTACATTACTACTGTTAGGAATAACAACTATCTGAAGGCCTTTCACTGTGCTTTACATTACTACTGTTAGTAATAACAACTATCTGAAGGCCTTTCACTGTGCTTTACATTACTACTGTTAGTAATAACAACTATCTGAAGGCCTTTCACTGTGCTTTACATTACTACTGTTAGGAATAACAACTATCTGAAGGCCTTTCACTGTGCTTTACATTACTACTGTTAGGAATAACAACTATCTGAAGGCCTTTCACTGTGCTTTACATTACTACTGTTAGGAATAACAACTATCTGAAGGCCTTTCACTGTGCTTTACATTACTACTGTTAGGAATAACAACTATCTGAAGGCCTTTCACTGTGCTTTACATTACTACTGTTAGGAATAACAACTATCTGAAGGCCTTTCACTGTGCTTTACATTACTACTGTTAGGAATAACAACTATCTGAAGGCCTTTCACTGTGCTTTACATTACTACTGTTAGGAATAACAACTATCTGAAGGCCTTTCACTGTGCTTTACATTACTACTGTTAGGAATAACAACTATCTGAAGGCCTTTCACTGTGCTTTACATTACTACTGTTAGTAATAACAACTATCTGAAGGCCTTTCACTGTGCTTTACATTACTACTGTTAGTAATAACAACTATCTGAAGGCCTTTCACTGTGCTTTACATTACTACATTACTACTGTTTCACTGTGCTTTACATTACTACTGTTAATAACAACTATCTGAAGGCCTTTCACTGTGCTTTACATTACTACTGTTAGTAATAACAACTATCTGAAGGCCTTTCACTGTGCTTTACATTACTACTGTTAGGAATAACAACTATCTGAAGGCCTTTCACTGTGCTTTACATTACTACTGTTAGTAACAACTAACCTTTCACTGTGCTTTACATTACTACTGTTAGGAATAACAACTATCTGAAGGCCTTTCACTGTGCTTTACATTACTACTGTTAGGAATAACAACTATCTGGTGGCCTTTCACTGTGCTTTACATTACTACTGTTAGGAATAACAACTATCTGAAGGCCTTTCACTGTGCTTTACATTACTACTGTTAGTAATAACAACTATCTGAAGGCCTTTCACTGTGCTTTACATTACTACTGTTAGGAATAACAACTATCTGAAGGCCTTTCACTGTGCTTTACTATTACAACTATCTGTTTCACTGTGCTTTACATTACTACTGTTAGGAATAACAACTATCTGAAGGCCTTTCACTGTGCTTTACATTACTACTGTTAGGAATAACAACTATCTGAAGGCCTTTCACTGTGCTTTACATTACTACTGTTAGTAATAACAACTATCTGAAGGCCTTTCACTGTGCTTTACATTACTACTGTTAGGAATAACAACTATCTGAAGGCCTTTCACTGTGCTTTACATTACTACTGTTAGGAATAACAACTATCTGAAGGCCTTTCACTGTGCTTTACATTACTACTGTTAGGAATAACAACTATCTGAAGGCCTTTCACTGTGCTTTACATTACTACTGTTAGGAATAACAACTATCTGAAGGCCTTTCACTGTGCTTTACATTACTACTGTTAGGAATAACAACTATCTGAAGGCCTTTCACTGTGCTTTACATTACTACTGTTAGGAATAACAACTATCTGAAGGCCTTTCACTGTGCTTTACATTACTACTGTTAGTAATAACAACTATCTGTTTCACTGTGCTTTACATTACTACTGTTAGTAATAACAACTATCTGAAGGCCTTTCACTGTGCTTTACATTACTACTGTTAGTTAGAATAACAACTATCTGAAGGCCTTTCACTGTGCTTTACATTACTACTGTTAGTAATAACAACTATCTGAAGGCCTTTCACTGTGCTTTACATTACTACTGTTAGTAACAACTAACAACTGTGCTATCTACTGAAGGCCATTACTACACTGTGCTTTACATTACTACTGTTAGTAATAACAACTATCTGAAGGCCTTTCACTGTGCTTTACATTACTACTGTTAGTAATAACAACTATCTGAAGGCCTTTCACTGTGCTTTACATTACTACTGTTAGTAATAACAACTATCTGAAGGCCTTTCACTGGCCATTACTACTGTTAGTAATAACAACTATCTGTGGCCTTTCACTGTGCTTTACATTACTACTGTTAGTAATAACAACTATCTGAAGGCCTTTCACTGTGCTTTACATTACTACTGTTAGTAATAACAACTATCTGAAGGCCTTTCACTGTGCTTTACATTACTACTGTTAGTAATAACAACTATCTGGTGGCCTTTCACTGTGCTTTACATTACTACTGTTAGGAATAACAACTATCTGGTGGCCTTTCACTGTGCTTTACATTACTACTGTTAGGAATAACAACTATCTGAAGGCCTTTCACTGTGCTTTACATTACTACTGTTAGGAATAACAACTATCTGAAGGCCTTTCACTGTGCTTTACATTACTACTGTTAGTAATAACAACTATCTGAAGGCCTTTCACTGTGCTTTACATTACTACTGTTAGTAATAACAACTATCTGAAGGCCTTTCACTGTGCTTTACATTACTACTGTTAGTAATAACAACTATCTGAAGGCCTTTCACTGTGCTTTACATTACTACTGTTAGTAATAACAACTATCTGAAGGCCTTTCACTGTGCTTTACATTACTACTGTTAGGAATAACAACTATCTGAAGGCCTTTCACTGTGCTTTACATTACTACTGTTAGTAATAACAACTATCTGAAGGCCTTTCACTGTGCTTTACATTACTACTGTTAGTAATAACAACTATCTGAAGGCCTTTCACTGTGCTCACTGTGCTTTCACATTACTACTGTTAGGAATAACAACTATCTGAAGGCCTTTCACTGTGCTTTACATTACTACTGTTAGGAATAACAACTATCTGAAGGCCTTTCACTGTGCTTTACATTACTACTGTTAGGAATAACAACTATCTGAAGGCCTTTCACTGTGCTTTACATTACTACTGTTAGTAATAACAACTATCTGAAGGCCTTTCACTGTGCTTTACATTACTACTGTTAGTAATAACAACTATCTGAAGGCCTTTCACTGTGCTTTACATTACTACTGTTAGGAATAACAACTATCTGAAGGCCTTTCACTGTGCTTTACATTACTACTGTTAGGAATAACAACTATCTGAAGGCCTTTCACTGTGCTTTACATTACTACTGTTAGGAATAACAACTATCTGAAGGCCTTTCACTGTGCTTTACATTACTACTGTTAGTAATAACAACTATCTGAAGGCCTTTCACTGTGCTTTACATTACTACTGTTAGTAATAACAACTATCTGAAGGCCTTTCACTGTGCTTTACATTACATTACTACTGTTTTCACTGTGCTTTAGTAATAACAACTATCTGAAGGCCTTTCACTGTGCTTTACATTACTACTGTTAGTAATAACAACTATCTGAAGGCCTTTCACTGTGCTTTACATTACTACTGTTAGGAATAACAACTATCTGAAGGCCTTTCACTGTGCTTTACATTACTACTGTTAGTAATAACAACTATCTGAAGGCCTTTCACTGTGCTTTACATTACTACTGTTAGGCCTTTCACTGTGCTTAACAACTATCTGAAGGCCTTTCACTGTGCTTTACATTACTACTGTTAGTAATAACAACTATCTGAAGGCCTTTCACTGTGCTTTACATTACTACTGTTAGTAATAACAACTATCTGAAGGCCTTTCACTGTGCTTTCTTACATTACTACTGTTAGTAATAACAACTATCTGAAGGCCTTTCACTGTGCTTTACATTACTACTGTTAGGAATAACAACTATCTGAAGGCCTTTCACTGTGCTTTACATTACTACTGTTAGTAATAACAACTATCTGAAGGCCTTTCACTGTGCTTTACATTACTACTGTTAGGAATAACAACTATCTGAAGGCCTTTCACTGTGCTTTACATTACTACTGTTAGTAATAACAACTATCTGAAGGCCTTTCACTGTGCTTTACATTACTACTGTTAGGAATAACAACTATCTGAAGGCCTTTCACTGTGCTTTACATTACTACTGTTAGTAATAACAACTATCTGAAGGCCTTTCACTGTGCTTTACATTACTACTGTTAGTAATAACAACTATCTGAACTGTGCCATTACTACTGTTAGTAATAACAACACTGTGGCCTTGTGCTTTACATTACTACTGTTAGTAATAACAACTATCTGAAGGCCTTTCACTGTGCTTTACATTACTACTGTTAGTTAACAACTATCTGAAGGCCTTTCACTGTGCTTTACATTACTACTGTTAGGAATAACAACTATCTGAAGGCCTTTCAGGCCTTTCACTGTGCTTTACATTACTACTGTTAGTAATAACAACTATCTGAAGGCCTTTCACTGTGCTTTACATTACTACTGTTAGGAATAACAACTATCTGAAGGCCTTTCACTGTGCTTTACATTACTACTGTTAGTAATAACAACTATCTGAAGGCCTTTCACTGTGCTTTACATTACTACTGTTAGTAATAACAACTATCTGAAGGCCTTTCACTGTGCTTTACATTACTACTGTTAGGAATAACAACTATCTGAAGGCCTTTCAGTGCTTTACATTACTACTGTTAGTAATAACAACTATCTGAAGGCCTTTCACTGTGCTTTACATTACTACTGTTAGGAATAACAACTATCTGAAGGCCTTTCACTGTGCTTTACATTACTACTGTTAGTTAGAATAACAACTATCTGAAGGCCTTTCACTGTGCTTTACATTACTACTGTTAGTAATAACAACTATCTGAAGGCCTTTCACTGTGCTTTACATTACTACTGTTAGTAATAACAACTATCTGAAGGCCTTTCACTGTGCTTTACATTACTACTGTTAGTAATAACAACTATCTGAAGGCCTTTCACTGTGCTTTACATTACTACTGTTAGTAATAACAACTATCTGAAGGCCTTTCACTGTGCTTTACATTACTACTGTTAGTGCTTTAATTACTACAACTATATCTGAAGGCCTTTCACTGTGCTTTACATTACTACTGTTAGTAATAACAACTATCTGAAGGCCTTTCACTGTGCTTTACATTACTACTGTTAGTAATAACAACTATCTGAAGGCCTTTCACTGTGCTTTACATTACTACTGTTAGTAATAACAACTATCTGAAGGCCTTTCACTGTGCTTTACATTACTACTGTTAGTAATAACAACTATCTGAAGGCCTTTCACTGTGCTTTACATTACTACTGTTAGTAATAACAACTATCTGAAGGCCTTTCACTGTGCTTTACATTACTACTGTTAGTAATAACAACTATCTGAAGGCCTTTCA
Organism: Oncorhynchus keta; assembly: GCF_023373465.1. Taxonomy (NCBI): domain Eukaryota; kingdom Metazoa; phylum Chordata; class Actinopteri; order Salmoniformes; family Salmonidae; genus Oncorhynchus; species Oncorhynchus keta. Next base: position 7,306,168 of record NC_068429.1, on the reverse strand, counting down.
CTGTGCTTTACATTACTACTGTTAGGAATAACAACTATCTGAAGGCCTTTCACTGTGCTTTACATTACTACTGTTAGGAATAACAACTATCTGAAGGCCTTTCACTGTGCTTTACATTACTACTGTTAGGAATAACAACTATCTGAAGGCCTTTCACTGTGCTTTACATTACTACTGTTAGGAATAACAACTATCTGAAGGCCTTTCACTGTGCTTTACATTACTACTGTTAGGAATAACAACTATCTGAAGGCCTTTCACTGTGCTTTACATTACTACTGTTAGGAATAACAACTATCTGAAGGCCTTTCACTGTGCTTTACATTACTACTGTTAGGAATAACAACTATCTGAAGGCCTTTCACTGTGCTTTACATTACTACTGTTAGGAATAACAACTATCTGAAGGCCTTTCACTGTGCTTTACATTACTACTGTTACTGTGCTTTACATTAACAACTATCTGAAGGCCTTTCACTGTGCTTTACATTACTACTGTTAGGAATAACAACTATCTGAAGGCCTTTCACTGTGCTTTACATTACTACTGTTAGGAATAACAACTATCTGAAGGCCTTTCACTGTGCTTTACATTACTACTGTTAGGAATAACAACTATCTGGTGGCCTTTCACTGTGCTTTACATTACTACTGTTAGGAATAACAACTATCTGAAGGCCTTTCACTGTGCTTTACATTACTACTGTTAGGAATAACAACTATCTGAAGGCCTTTCACTGTGCTTTACATTACTACTGTTAGTAATAACAACTATCTGAAGGCCTTTCACTGTGCTTTACATTACTACTGTTAGGAATAACAACTATCTGAAGGCCTTTCACTGTGCTTTGAAGGCCTTTCACATTACTACTGTTAGGAATAACAACTATCTGAAGGCCTTTCACTGTGCTTTACATTACTACTGTTAGTAATAACAACTATCTGAAGGCCTTTCACTGTGCTTTACATTACTACTGTTAGGAATAACAACTATCTGATGGCCTTTCACTGTGCTTTACATTACATCATATATTTAATTCACATTTTCTTTACACTCTTGAGAACAAATCAAATATTTGGAAGTCCATGAATACTGTACACACACACACACACACACACACACACACACACACACACACACACACACACACACACACACACACACACACACACACACACACACACACACACACACACACATCACCCATCACCCATACTTGCTCATCTTCAGAGTCTTGATAGCGATAGTTCTGAACAGGACTGTGGTGGTCATGGCTGCCAGTCTCACGGTAACTGACTATTAATGAAGAACGATGGGCCTTTGTAACATCAACATTTTTAAAAAGTTGAATAAATTAATTGGATTTACAGCATCACAATAAATCCATTCTTTGTTTTAGTCAGGTCTAAAGAAACATTATGATAGGAAGAAAATGTATTTCAGAAGAACAGAATATGACTTGTCCTACTGTATGTTATGTGGCTGTGCTCCCTGCCATGGGCTGTAGGCTTGTTCATTTAGCTGACAAGATATGCTTATAAGTCCCATGACATTATATTATATGATTTTGTAGTAAAGAAGAATATAATTGAACTTAAAATGGAAAGGATATTTTTCCCATTCCAGAGCGAGAGCGCAGGACAAGTGGTTATGTTGAGCATATATGGTGATCATTTGAAACAGGTCCTATACGCTAGATTTAGAGTTATTTGGCAATTTTAGTTGTGAATGATACAAACCTTAGAATGTCTTAGAAATTAAAACGTATATGAGCTGCATGATGCGACTAAAATTTTGATCGAAAATAATTTGTCTGCTTTGAAAAAAATAAAATAATAATAATAATAATAATTACAAAACAATGTGTTCTAGTTCCGTATTTTAAAATGTCAACCATCTTTCAGAGATTCAGTTGTAGAGACTCATGGGAAGTGTAGTCCTTTATGCCTGGATGATGGTCTTAGTTGATTGATGATTTGAGAAAGTAGAGAGAAAAAAAAGCTTGAGCTCAGATCCTTGCCTCCTTTTATCAAGTAATCATATTTTCACCTATCATACTTTTCTCAATTAAATCTAGTCTTTGCTAATACAGTACCAGTCAAATGTTTGGACACACCTACTCTACTAATTCAAAGGTTTTTCTTTATTTGTACAATTTTCTACATTGTAGAATAATAGTGAAGACATCAAAACTATGAAATATCACATATGGAATCATGTAGTAACCAAAAAAGTGTTAAACAAATCAAAATATATTTTATATTTGAGATTCTTCAAAGTAGCCACCCTTTTGCCTTGATGACAGCTTTGCACACTCTTGGAATTCTCTCAACCAGCTTCATGAGGTAGTCGCCTGGAATGCATTTCAATTAACAGGTGTGCCTTGTTAAAAGTTAATTTGTGGAATTTATTTCCTTAATGCATTTGAGCCAATCAGTTGTGTTGTGACAAGGTAGGGGTGGTATACAGAATATAGCCCTATTTGGTAAAAGACCAAATCCATATTATGGCAAGAACAGCTCAAATGAGCAAAGATAAATGACAGTCCATCATTACTTTAAGACATGAAGGTCAGTCCATCATTACTTTAAGACATGAAGGTCAGTCCATCATTACTTTAAGACATGAAGGTCAGTCAATACGGAACATTTCAAGAACTTTTAAAGTTTCTTCAAGTGCAGTCGCAAAAACCATCAAGCGCTATGATGAAACTGGCTCTCATGAGGACCGCCACAGAAAATGGGAGACCCAGAGTTACCTCTGCTGCAGAGGATAAGATCATAAGAGTTACCAGCCTCAGAAATTGTAGCCCAAATAAATGCTTCACAGAGTTTAAGTAACATCTCAGACACATCTCAAAATCAACTGTTCAGAGGAGACTGTGTGAATCAGGCCTTCGTGGTGGAATTGATGCAAAGAAACAACTACTAAAGGAGAGACGTGCCGGGGCCAAGAAACACGAGCAATGGACATTAGACCGGTGGAAATTTGTTCTGGAGTCCAAATTGGAGATTTTTGGTTCCAACCGCCATGTATTTGTGAGACGCGGTGTGGGTGAACAGCTGATCTCCGCATGTGTATTTCCCACCATGAAGCATGGAGGAGGAGGTGTTATGTTGTGGGGGTGCTTTGCTGGTGACACTGTCTGTGATTTATTTAGAATTCAATGCACACTTAACCAGCATGGCTACCACAGCATTCTGCAGAGATACAGCCTCCCATCTGGTTTGGGCTTAGTGGGACTATTATTTGTTTTTCAACAGGATAATGACCCAACACACCTCCAGGCTGTTTAAGGGCTATTTGACCAAGAAGGAGAGTGATGGAGTGCTGCATCAGATGACCTGGCCGCCACAATCCCCTGACCTCAACCCAATTGAAATGGTTTGGGATGAGTTGGGCCACAGAGAGAAGGAAAAGCAGCCAACAAGTGCTCAGCATATGTGGGAACTCCTTCAAGACCATTGGAAAAGCATTCTAGGTGAATCTGATTGAGGGAATGCCAAGAGTATACAAAGCTGTCATCAAGGCAAAGGGTGGCTATTTGAAGAATCTCAAATATAACATACATTTTGATTTGTTTAACACTTTTTTGGTTACTACATGATTCCATAAGTGTTATTTCATAGTTTTGATGTCTTCACTATTATTCTACCATGTAGACAATAGTACAAATAAAATCATTTTATTGAGAAGGTGTTCTAAAACTTTTGACCGGTAGTGTATTGTGTTGTGTATTATGTATTGAATTGTATTGTGTAGTGTACGTAGGTAGTTTTGTATTATGTAGTGTAGTGTATTGTATTAGGTTGTGTGTTATGTAGTGTGTAGTGTATTGTGTTGTGTACTGTATAGTGTAGTGTGTAATGTAGTGTGTAGTGTATTGTATAGTATGTATTGCGTAATGTGTATTGTGTAGTCTAGTGTTTAGTGTAGTGTGTATTGTGTAGTGTATTGTGTTGTGTGTATTGTAGCGTGTATTATGTCATGTGTATTGTATTGTGTAGAGCTTATTGTGTGTTGTGGTGTGTAGTTTTCATTGTGTATTGTATTGTGTAGTGTGTATTGTGTAGTGTAATGTGTATTATATATTGTATTGTCTATGTATTGTGTAGTGTGCATTGTAGTGTGTATTGTGTTTTGTAGTGTAGGGTGAACTATGTATTGTATTGTGTATGTGTGGTGTAGTGTATTGTCTATGTATTGTGTAGTGTATTGTCTATGTGTGGTGTATTGTCAATGTATTGTGTATTGTGTAGTGTATTATCTATTTTATTCATTCTATTTGTTGTTTCCTGTTTGGACCCCAGGAAGAGCTAATTGGGGATCTTAATGAATGACTATTTATTTCATTTTAAATCCGGCGTGAGAGGCTGTTACAGTATAACAGGTAGGGCTGGTGTGACATCAGTTACAATTCTGTTAGAAGGCGTGAAAGGATTACATAAAGCTGTACGTTAACACTGTGGCCTGGCTTTTTATGGCATATCAGTATAGTTGGGCTACAAAAACAACTCTGTCATGAGTATGAGCTCCAGAGAGAGGTTAGGGATGGTCTGACATGTTTATATCGTGAATCGTCTCTGGTGTTGCAGTGCTGGTGGTGTCTGACCGTGAGGCAGTGTGTCTGGAGCAATACAGCCTACTCTGTGAACTGGGGTGGGGCCGTGGCGGGCTGGGAGAGGTGGGTGGGCGGGAGAAAGAGAAAGCGAAGAGTCGGGTGCGGCCGTGGCGGAACTCGTTGTGTGGCGGTGGTGATGTATCTTTAATGTTATTGAGCGTGTCCTTTCAGCACTTCACACACTAAGCCGCTTTACTGCAGGGAGGGGGGAGGGATGCTGCGTCACCACTACCAGTCTCACCAGCAGCAGTACCAGTTCTACACTAAGCCGCTTTACTGCAGGGAGGGGGGAGGGATGCTGCGTCACCACTACCAGTCTCACCAGCAGCAGTACCAGTTCTACACTAAGCCGCTTTACTGCAGGGAGGGGGGAGGGATGCTGCGTCACCACTACCAGTCTCACCAGCAGCAGTACCAGTTCTACACTAAGCCGCTTTACTGCAGGGAGGGGGAGGGATGCTGCGTCACCACTACCAGTCTCACCAGCAGCAGTACCAGTTCTACACTAAGCCGCTTTACTGCAGGGAGGGGGGAGGGATGCTGCGTCACCACTACCAGTCTCACCAGCAGCAGTACCAGTTCTATACTAAGCCGCTTTACTGCAGGGAGGGGGAGGGATGCTGCGTCACCACTACCAGTCTCACCAGCAGCAGTACCAGTTCTACACTAAGCCGCTTTACTGCAGGGAGGGGGAGGGATGCTGCGTCACCACTACCAGTCTCACCAGCAGCAGTACCAGTTCTACACTAAGCCGCTTTACTGCAGGGAGGGGGAGGGATGCTGCGTCACCACTACCAGTCTCACCAGCAGCAGTACCAGTTCTACACTAAGCCGCTTTACTGCAGGGAGGGGAGGGATGCTGCGTCACCACTACCAGTCTCACCAGCAGCAGTACCAGTTCTATACTAAGCCGCTTTACTGCAGGGAGGGGAGGGATGCTGCGTCACCACTACCAGTCTCACCAGCAGCAGTACCAGTTCTACACTAAGCCGCTTTACTGCAGGGAGGGGGGAGGGATGCTGCGTCACCACTACCAGTCTCACCAGCAGCAGTACCAGTTCTATACTAAGCCGCTTTACTGCAGGGAGGGGGAGGGATGCTGCGTCACCACTACCAGTCTCACCAGCAGCAGTACCAGTTCTATACTAAGCCGCTTTACTGCAGGGAGGGGGGAGGGATGCTGCGTCACCACTACCAGTCTCACCAGCAGCAGTACCAGTTCTACACAAAGACATGCTTCCACTGCAGGGAGGGGGGAGGGATGCTGCGTCACCACTACCAGTCTCACCAGCAGCAGTACCAGTTCTACACTAAGCCGCTTTACTGCAGGGAGGGGGGAGGGATGCTGCGTCACCACTACCAGTCTCACCAGCAGCAGTACCAGTTCTACACGGACAGGCTTCCACTGCAGGGAGGGGGAGGGATGCTGCGTCACCACTACCAGTCTCACCAGCAGCAGTACCAGTTCTACACGGACAGGCTTCCACTGCAGGGAGGGGAGGGATGCTGCGTCACCACTACCAGTCTCACCAGCAGCAGTACCAGTTCTACACAAAGACAGGCTTCCACCGGTGGTCACACTGCAGAGATCCCCGGGGGAACCCAGAGACAGAACCATAACAGGACCAGAGACAGGACCAGAGACAGGACCAGAGACAGGACCATGACAGGACCAGAGACAGGACCATGACAGGACCAGAGACAGGACCAGAGACAGGACCAGAGACAGGACCAGAGACAGGACCAGAGACAGGACCAGAGACAGGACCAGAGACAGGACCAGAGACAGGACCAGAGACAGGACCAGAGACAGGACCATAACAGGACCAGAGATAGAACCAGAGACAGGACCAGAGACAGGACCAGAGACAGGACCAGAGACAGGACCAGAGACAGAACCATAACAGGACCAGAGACAGGACCAGAGACAGGACCAGAGGCAGGACCAGAGACAGAACCATAACAGGACCAGAGACAGGACCAGAGACAGGACCAGAGGCAGGACCAGAGACAGAACCATAACAGGACCAGAGGCAGGACCAGAGACAGGACCAGAGACAGGACCAGAGACAGGACCAGAGACAGGACCAGAGGCAGGACCAGAGACAGAACCATAACAGGACCAGAGACAGGACCAGAGACAGGACCAGAGGCAGGACCAGAGACAGAACCATAACAGGACCAGAGACAGAACCATAACAGGACCAGAGACAGGACCAGAGGCAGGACCAGAGACAGGACCATAACAGGACCAGAGACAGAACCTGAGACAGGACCATAACAGGACCAGAGACAGGACCAGAGACAGGACCAGAGACAGGACCATAACAGGACCAGAGACAGGACCAGAGACAGGACCAGAGACAGGACCAGAGACAGGACCATAACAGGACCAGAGACAGGACCAGAGACAGGACCAGAGACAGGACCAGAGACAGGACCAGAGACAGAACCAGAGACAGAACCAGAGACAGGACCAGAGACAGGACCAGAGACAGGACCAGAGACAGGACCAGAGACAGAACCAGAGACAGGACCAGAGACAGGACCAGAGAGTAGGGCCAGAGACAGAACCAGAGACAGAACCAGAGAGCAGGGCATGGTAGTCTGGTGTAGGATAGGTCAGAGACAGGGCATGGTAGTCTGGTGTAGGATAGGTCAGAGACAGCATGGTAGCCTGGTGTAGGATAGGTCAGAGACAGCATGGTAGTCTGGTGTAGGATAGGTCAGAGACAGCATGGTAGTCTGGTGTAGGATAGGTCAGAGACAGGGCATGGTAGTCTGGTGTAGGATAGGTCAGAGAGCAGGGCATGGTAGTCTGGTGTAGGATAGGTCAGAGACAACATGGTAGTCTGGTGTAGGGTAGGTCAGAGACAGCATGGTAGTCTGGTGTAGGATAGGTCAGAGAGCAGGGCATGGTAGTCTGGTGTAGGATAGGTCAGAGACAGGGCATGGTAGTCTGGTGTAGGATAGGTCAGAGACAACATGGTAGTCTGGTGTAGGATAGGTCAGAGAGCAGGGCATGGTAGTCTGGTGTAGGATAGGTCAGAGACAGGGCATGGTAGTCTGGTGTAGGATAGGTCAGAGACAGCATGGTAGTCTGGTGTAGGATAGGTCAGAGACAGGGCATGGTAGTCTGGTGTAGGATAGGTCAGAGACAGGGCATGGTAGTCTGGTGTAGGATAGGTCAGAGACAGCATGGTAGTCTGGTGTAGGATAGGTCAGAGAGCAGGGCATGGTAGTCTGGTGTAGGATAGGTCAGAGAGCAGGGCATGGTAGTCTGGTGTAGGATAGGTCAGAGACAGCATGGTAGTCTGGTGTAGGATAGGTCAGAGACAGCATGGTAGTCTGGTGTAGGATAGGTCAGAGACAGGGCATGGTAGTCTGGTGTAAGATAGGTCAGAGACAGCATGGTAGTCTGGTGTAGGATAGGTCAGAGACAGGGCATGGTAGTCTGGTGTAGGATAGGTCAGAGACAGCATGGTAGTCTGGTGTAGGATAGGTCAGAGACAGGGCATGGTAGTCTGGTGTAGGATAGGTCAGAGACAGGGCATGGTAGCCTGGTGTAGGATAGGTCAGAGACAGCATGGTAGTCTGGTGTAGGATAGGTCAGAGAGCAGGGCATGGTAGTCTGGTGTAGGATAGGTCAGAGAGCAGGGCATGGTAGTCTGGTGTAGGATAGGTCAGAGACAGCATGGTAGTCTGGTGTAGGATAGGTCAGAGACAGCATGGTAGTCTGGTGTAGGATAGGTCAGAGACAGGGCATGGTAGTCTGGTGTAAGATAGGTCAGAGACAGCATGGTAGTCTGGTGTAGGATAGGTCAGAGACAGGGCATGGTAGTCTGGTGTAGGATAGGTCAGAGACAGCATGGTAGTCTGGTGTAGGATAGGTCAGAGACAGCATGGTAGTCTGGTGTAGGATAGGTCAGAGACAGGGCATGGTAGTCTGGTGTAGGATAGGTCAGAGACAGGGCATGGTAGTCTGGTGTAGGATAGGTCAGAGAGCAGGGCATGGTAGTCTGGTGTAGGATAGGTCAGAGAGCAGGGCATGGTAGTCTGGTGTAGGATAGGTCAGAGACAGCATGGTAGTCTGGTGTAGGATAGGTCAGAGAGCAGGGCATGGTAGTCTGGTGTAGGATAGGTCAGAGAGCAGGGCATGGTAGTCTGGTGTAGGATAGGTCAGAGAGCAGGGCATGGTAGTCTGGTGTAGGATAGGTCAGAGAGCAGGGCATGGTAGTCTGGTGTAGGATAGGTCAGAGAGCAGGGCATGGTAGTCTGGTGTAGGATAGGTCAGAGACAGCATGGTAGTCTGGTGTAGGATAGGTCAGAGAGCAGGGCATGGTAGTCTGGTGTAGGATAGGTCAGAGAGCAGGGCATGGTAGTCTGGTGTAGGATAGGTCAGAGACAGGGCATGGTAGTCTGGTGTAGGATAGGTCAGAGACAGCATGGTAGTCTGGTGTAGGATAGGTCAGAGAGCAGGGCATGGTAGTCTGGTGTAGGATAGGTCAGAGACAGCATGGTAGTCTGGTGTAGGATAGGTCAGAGACAGGGCATGGTAGTCTGGTGTAGGATAGGTCAGAGACAGGGCATGGTAGTCTGGTGTAGGATAGGTCATAGACAGGGCATGGTATTCTGGTGTAGGATAGGTCAGAGAGCAGGGCATGGTAGTCTGGTGTAGGATAGGTCAGAGAGCAGGGCATGGTAGTCTGGTGTAGGATAGGTCAGAGAGAGGGGATGGTAGTCTGGTGTAGGATAGGTCAGAGACAGGGCATGGTAGTCTGGTGTAGGATAGGTCAGAGAGCAGGGCATGGTAGTCTGGTGTAGGATAGGTCAGAGAGCAGGGCATGGTAGTCTGGTGTAGGATAGGTCAGAGAGCAGGGCATGGTAGTCTGGTGTAGGATAGGTCAGAGAGCAGGGCATGGTAGTCTGGTGTAGGATAGGTCAGAGAGCAGGGCATGGTAGTCTGGTGTAGGATAGGTCAGAGACAGGGCATGGTAGTCTGGTGTAGGATAGGTCAGAGAGCAGGGCATGGTAGTCTGGTGTAGGATAGGTCAGAGACAGCATGGTAGTCTGGTGTAGGATAGGTCAGAGACAGGGCATGGTAGTCTGGTGTAGGATAGGTCAGAGAGCAGGGCATGGTAGTCTGGTGTAGGATAGGTCAGAGGCAGGGCATGGTAGTCTGGTGTAGGATAGGTCAGAGACAGGGCATGGTAGTCTGGTGTAGGATAGGTCAGAGACAGCATGGTAGTCTGGTGTAGGATAGGTCAGAGAGCAGGGCATGGAAGTCTGGTGTAAGATAGGTCAGAGAGCAGGGCATTGTAGTCTGGTGTAGGATAGGTCAGAGAGCAGGGCATGGTAGTCTGGTGTAGGATAGGTCAGAGAGCAGGGCATGGTAGTCTGGTGTAGGATAGGTCAGAGACAGGGCATGGTAGTCTGGTGTAGGATAGGTCAGAGAGCAGGGCATGGTAGTCTGGTGTAGGATAGGTCAGAGACAGGGCATGGTAGTCTGGTGTAGGATAGGTCAGAGAGCAGGGCATGGTAGTCTGGTGTAGGATAGGTCAGAGACAGGGCATGGTAGTCTGGTGTAGGATAGGTCAGAGAGCAGGGCATGGTAGTCTGGTGTAGGATAGGTCAGAGAGCAGGGCATGGTAGTCTGGTGTAGGATAGGTCAGAGAGCAGGGCATGGTAGTCTGGTGTAGGATAGGTCAGAGAGCAGGGCATGGTAGTCTGGTGTAGGATAGGTCAGAGAGCAGGGCATGGTAGTCTGGTGTAGGATAGGTCAGAGAGCAGGGCATGGTAGTCTGGTGTAGGATAGGTCAGAGAGCAGGGCATGGTAGTCTGGTGTAGGATAGGTCAGAGGCAGGGCATGGTAGTCTGGTGTAGGATAGGTCAGGGACAGCATGGTAGTCTGGTGTAGGATAGGTCAGAGAGCAGGGCATGGTAGTCTGGTGTAGGATAGGTCAGAGACAGGGCATGGTAGTCTGGTGTAGGATAGGTCAGAGAGCAGGGCATGGTAGTCTGGTGTAGGATAGGTCAGAGAGCAGGGCATGGTAGTCTGGTGTAGGATAGGTCAGAGAGCAGGGCATGGTAGTCTGGTGTAGGATAGGTAAGAGAGCAGGGCATGGTAGTCTGGTGTAGGATAGGTCAGAGAGCAGGGCATGGTAGTCTGGTGTAGGATAGGTCAGAGACAGCATGGTAGTCTGGTGTAGGATAGGTCAGAGACAGCATGGTAGTCTGGTGTAGGATAGGTCAGAGACAGCATGGTAGTCTGGTGTAGGATAGGTCAGAGACAGCATGGTAGTCTGGTGTAGGATAGGTCAGAGACAGCATGGTAGTCTGGTGTAGGATAGGTCAGAGACAGCATGGTAGTCTGGTGTAGGATAGGTCAGAGACAGCATGATAGTCTGGTGTAGGATAGGTCAGAGAGCAGGGCATGGTAGTCTGGTGTAGGATAGGTCAGAGACAGGGCATGGTAGTCTGGTGTAGGATAGGTCAGAGAGCAGGGCATGGTAGTCTGGTGTAGGATAGGTCAGAGACAGGGCATGGTAGTCTGGTGTAGGATAGGTCAGAGAGCAGGGCATGGTAGTCTGGTGTAGGATAGGTCAGAGACAGGGCATGGTAGTCTGGTGTAGGATAGGTCAGAGACAGCATGGTAGTCTGGTGTAGGATAGGTCAGAGACAGCATGGTAGTCTGGTGTAGGATAGGTCAGAGAGCAGGGCATGGTAGTCTGGTGTAGGATAGGTCAGAGACAGCATGGTAGTCTGGTGTAGGATAGGTCAGAGAGCAGGGCATGGTAGTCTGGTGTAGGATAGGTCAGAGACAGCATGGTAGTCTGGTGTAGGATAGGTCAGAGACAGCATGGTAGTCTGGTGTAGGATAGGTCAGAGACAGGGCATGGTAGTCTGGTGTAGGATAGGTCAGAGAGCAGGGCATGGTAGTCTGGTGTAGGATAGGTCAGAGACAGGGCATGGTAGTCTGGTGTAGGATAGGTCAGAGACAGGGCATGGTAGTCTGGTGTAGGATAGGTCAGAGACAGGGCATGGTAGTCTGGTGTAGGATAGGTCAGAGACAGCATGGTAGTCTGGTGTAGGATAGGTCAGAGACAGGGCATGGTAGTCTGGTGTAGGATAGGTCAGAGACAGCATGGTAGTCTGGTGTAGGATAGGTCAGAGAGCAGGGCATGGTAGTCTGGTGTAGGATAGGTCAGAGAGCAGGGCATGGTAGTCTGGTGTAGGATAGGTCAGAGACAGCATGGTAGTCTGGTGTAGGATAGGTCAGAGACAGCATGGTAGTCTGGTGTAGGATAGGTCAGAGACAGCATGGTAGTCTGGTGTAGGATAGGTCAGAGACAGGGCATGGTAGTCTGGTGTAGGATAGGTCAGAGAGCAGGGCATGGTAGTCTGGTGTAGGATAGGTCAGAGAGCAGGGCATGGTAGTCTGGTGTAGGATAGGTCAGAGACAGCATGGTAGTCTGGTGTAGGATAGGTCAGAGAGCAGGGCATGGTAGTCTGGTGTAGGATAGGTCAGAGAGCAGGGCATGGTAGTCTGGTGTAGGATAGGTCAGAGACAGGGCATGGTAGTCTGGTGTAGGATAGGTCAGAGACAGCATGGTAGTCTGGTGTAGGATAGGTCAGAGAGCAGGGCATGGTAGTCTGGTGTAGGATAGGTCAGAGACAGCATGGTAGTCTGGTGTAGGATAGGTCAGAGACAGGGCATGGTAGTCTGGTGTAGGATAGGTCAGAGACAGGGCATGGTAGTCTGGTGTAGGATAGGTCAGAGACAGGGCATGGTATTCTGGTGTAGGATAGGTCAGAGAGCAGGGCATGGTAGTCTGGTGTAGGATAGGTCAGAGAGCAGGGCATGGTAGTCTGGTGTAGGATAGGTCAGAGACAGGGCATGGTAGTCTGGTGTAGGATAGGTCAGAGACAGGGCATGGTAGTCTGGTGTAGGATAGGTCAGAGAGCAGGGCATGGTAGTCTGGTGTAGGATAGGTCAGAGAGCAGGGCATGGTAGTCTGGTGTAGGATAGGTCAGAGAGCAGGGCATGGTAGTCTGGTGTAGGATAGGTCAGAGAGCAGGGCATGGTAGTCTGGTGTAGGATAGGTCAGAGAGCAGGGCATGGTAGTCTGGTGTAGGATAGGTCAGAGACAGGGCATGGTAGTCTGGTGTAGGATAGGTCAGAGAGCAGGGCATGGTAGTCTGGTGTAGGATAGGTCAGAGACAGCATGGTAGTCTGGTGTAGGATAGGTCAGAGACAGGGCATGGTAGTCTGGTGTAGGATAGGTCAGAGAGCAGGGCATGGTAGTCTGGTGTAGGATAGGTCAGAGGCAGGGCATGGTAGTCTGGTGTAGGATAGGTCAGAGACAGGGCATGGTAGTCTGGTGTAGGATAGGTCAGAGACAGCATGGTAGTCTGGTGTAGGATAGGTCAGAGAGCAGGGCATGGAAGTCTGGTGTAAGATAGGTCAGAGAGCAGGGCATTGTAGTCTGGTGTAGGATAGGTCAGAGAGCAGGGCATGGTAGTCTGGTGTAGGATAGGTCAGAGAGCAGGGCATGGTAGTCTGGTGTAGGATAGGTCAGAGACAGGGCATGGTAGTCTGGTGTAGGATAGGTCAGAGAGCAGGGCATGGTAGTCTGGTGTAGGATAGGTCAGAGACAGGGCATGGTAGTCTGGTGTAGGATAGGTCAGAGAGCAGGGCATGGTAGTCTGGTGTAGGATAGGTCAGAGACAGGGCATGGTAGTCTGGTGTAGGATAGGTCAGAGAGCAGGGCATGGTAGTCTGGTGTAGGATAGGTCAGAGAGCAGGGCATGGTAGTCTGGTGTAGGATAGGTCAGAGAGCAGGGCATGGTAGTCTGGTGTAGGATAGGTCAGAGAGCAGGGCATGGTAGTCTGGTGTAGGATAGGTCAGAGAGCAGGGCATGGTAGTCTGGTGTAGGATAGGTCAGAGAGCAGGGCATGGTAGTCTGGTGTAGGATAGGTCAGAGAGCAGGGCATGGTAGTCTGGTGTAGGATAGGTCAGAGGCAGGGCATGGTAGTCTGGTGTAGGATAGGTCAGGGACAGCATGGTAGTCTGGTGTAGGATAGGTCAGAGAGCAGGGCATGGTAGTCTGGTGTAGGATAGGTCAGAGACAGGGCATGGTAGTCTGGTGTAGGATAGGTCAGAGAGCAGGGCATGGTAGTCTGGTGTAGGATAGGTCAGAGAGCAGGGCATGGTAGTCTGGTGTAGGATAGGTCAGAGAGCAGGGCATGGTAGTCTGGTGTAGGATAGGTCAGAGAGCAGGGCATGGTAGTCTGGTGTAGGATAGGTCAGAGAGCAGGGCATGGTAGTCTGGTGTAGGATAGGTCAGAGACAGCATGGTAGTCTGGTGTAGGATAGGTCAGAGACAGCATGGTAGTCTGGTGTAGGATAGGTCAGAGACAGCATGGTAGTCTGGTGTAGGATAGGTCAGAGACAGCATGGTAGTCTGGTGTAGGATAGGTCAGAGACAGCATGGTAGTCTGGTGTAGGATAGGTCAGAGACAGCATGGTAGTCTGGTGTAGGATAGGTCAGAGACAGCATGATAGTCTGGTGTAGGATAGGTCAGAGAGCAGGGCATGGTAGTCTGGTGTAGGATAGGTCAGAGACAGGGCATGGTAGTCTGGTGTAGGATAGGTCAGAGAGCAGGGCATGGTAGTCTGGTGTAGGATAGGTCAGAGACAGGGCATGGTAGTCTGGTGTAGGATAGGTCAGAGAGCAGGGCATGGTAGTCTGGTGTAGGATAGGTCAGAGACAGGGCATGGTAGTCTGGTGTAGGATAGGTCAGAGACAGCATGGTAGTCTGGTGTAGGATAGGTCAGAGACAGCATGGTAGTCTGGTGTAGGATAGGTCAGAGAGCAGGGCATGGTAGTCTGGTGTAGGATAGGTCAGAGACAGCATGGTAGTCTGGTGTAGGATAGGTCAGAGAGCAGGGCATGGTAGTCTGGTGTAGGATAGGTCAGAGACAGCATGGTAGTCTGGTGTAGGATAGGTCAGAGAGCAGGGCATGGTAGTCTGGTGTAGGATAGGTCAGAGACAGCATGGTAGTCTGGTGTAGGATAGGTCAGAGACAGCATGGTAGTCTGGTGTAGGATAGGTCAGAGACAGGGCATGGTAGTCTGGTGTAGGATAGGTCAGAGGCAGGGCATGGTAGTCTGGTGTAGGATAGGTCAGAGAGCAGGGCATGGTAGTCTGGTGTAGGATAGGTCAGAGACAGCATGGTAGTCTGGTGTAGGATAGGTCAGAGAGCAGGGCATGGTAGTCTGGTGTAGGATAGGTCAGAGAGCAGGGCATGGTAGTCTGGTGTAGGATACGTCAGAGACAGGGCATGGTAGTCTGGTGTAGGATAGGTCAGAGACAGCATGGTAGTCTGGTGTAGGATAGGTCAGAGACAGGGCATGGTAGTCTGGTGTAGGATAGGTCAGAGACAGCATGGTAGTCTGGTGTAGGATAGGTCAGAGACAGCATGGTAGTCTGGTGTAGGATAGGTCAGAGACAGGGCATGGTAGTCTGGTGTAGGATAGGTCAGAGAGCAGGGCACGGTAGTCTGGTGTAGGATAGGTCAGAGACAGGGCATGGTAGTCTGGTGTAGGATAGGTCAGAGACAGGGCATGGTAGTCTGGTGTAGGATAGGTCAGAGACAGGGCATGGTAGTCTGGTGTAGGATAGGTCAGAGACAGCATGGTAGTCTGGTGTAGGATAGGTCAGAGACAGGGCATGGTAGTCTGGTGTAGGATAGGTCAGAGACAGCATGGTAGTCTGGTGTAGGATAGGTCAGAGAGCAGGGCATGGTAGTCTGGTGTAGGATAGGTCAGAGAGCAGGGCATGGTAGTCTGGTGTAGGATAGGTCAGAGACAGCATGGTAGTCTGGTGTAGGATAGGTCAGAGACAGCATGGTAGTCTGGTGTAGGATAGGTCAGAGACAGGGCATGGTAGTCTGGTGTAGGATAGGTCAGAGAGCAGGGCATGGTAGTCTGGTGTAGGATAGGTCAGAGAGCAGGGCATGGTAGTCTGGTGTAGGATAGGTCAGAGAGCAGGGCATGGTAGTCTGGTGTAGGATAGGTCAGAGAGCAGGGCATGGTAGTCTGGTGTAGGATAGGTCAGAGACAGGGCATGGTAGTCTGGTGTAGGATAGGTCAGAGACAGCATGGTAGTCTGGTGTAGGATAGGTCAGAGAGCAGGGCATGGTAGTCTGGTGTAGGATAGGTCAGAGAGCAGGGCATGGTAGTCTGGTGTAGGATAGGTCAGAGACAGCATGGTAGTCTGGTGTAGGATAGGTCAGAGACAGCATGGTAGTCTGGTGTAGGATAGGTCAGAGACAGGGCATGGTAGTCTGGTGTAGGATAGGTCAGAGAGCAGGGCATGGTAGTCTGGTGTAGGATAGGTCAGAGAGCAGGGCATGGTAGTCTGGTGTAGGATAGGTCAGAGACAGCATGGTAGTCTGGTGTAGGATAGGTCAGAGAGCAGGGCATGGTAGTCTGGTGTAGGATAGGTCAGAGACAGCATGGTAGTCTGGTGTAGGATAGGTCAGAGACAGCATGGTAGTCTGGTGTAGGATAGGTCAGAGACAGGGCATGGTAGTCTGGTGTAGGATAGGTCAGAGACAGCATGGTAGTCTGGTGTAGGATAGGTCAGAGACAGCATGGTAGTCTGGTGTAGGATAGGTCAGAGACAGGGCATGGTAGTCTGGTGTAGGATAGGTCAGAGAGCAGGGCACGGTAGTCTGGTGTAGGATAGGTCAGAGACAGGGCATGGTAGTCTGGTGTAGGATAGGTCAGAGACAGCATGGTAGTCTGGTGTAGGATAGGTCAGAGACAGCATGGTAGTCTGGTGTAGGATAGGTCAGAGACAGGGCATGGTAGTCTGGTGTAGGATAGGTCAGAGGCAGGGCATGGTAGTCTGGTGTAGGATAGGTCAGAGAGCAGGGCATGGTAGTCTGGTGTAGGATAGGTCAGAGACAGCATGGTAGTCTGGTGTAGGATAGGTCAGAGAGCAGGGCATGGTAGTCTGGTGTAGGATAGGTCAGAGAGCAGGGCATGGTAGTCTGGTGTAGGATAGGTCAGAGACAGGGCATGGTAGTCTGGTGTAGGATAGGTCAGAGACAGCATGGTAGTCTGGTGTAGGATAGGTCAGAGACAGGGCATGGTAGTCTGGTGTAGGATAGGTCAGAGACAGCATGGTAGTCTGGTGTAGGATAGGTCAGAGACAGCATGGTAGTCTGGTGTAGGATAGGTCAGAGACAGGGCATGGTAGTCTGGTGTAGGATAGGTCAGAGAGCAGGGCACGGTAGTCTGGTGTAGGATAGGTCAGAGACAGGGCATGGTAGTCTGGTGTAGGATAGGTCAGAGACAGGGCATGGTAGTCTGGTGTAGGATAGGTCAGAGACAGGGCATGGTAGTCTGGTGTAGGATAGGTCAGAGACAGCATGGTAGTCTGGTGTAGGATAGGTCAGAGACAGGGCATGGTAGTCTGGTGTAGGATAGGTCAGAGACAGCATGGTAGTCTGGTGTAGGATAGGTCAGAGAGCAGGGCATGGTAGTCTGGTGTAGGATAGGTCAGAGAGCAGGGCATGGTAGTCTGGTGTAGGATAGGTCAGAGACAGCATGGTAGTCTGGTGTAGGATAGGTCAGAGACAGCATGGTAGTCTGGTGTAGGATAGGTCAGAGACAGGGCATGGTAGTCTGGTGTAGGATAGGTCAGAGAGCAGGGCATGGTAGTCTGGTGTAGGATAGGTCAGAGAGCAGGGCATGGTAGTCTGGTGTAGGATAGGTCAGAGAGCAGGGCATGGTAGTCTGGTGTAGGATAGGTCAGAGAGCAGGGCATGGTAGTCTGGTGTAGGATAGGTCAGAGACAGGGCATGGTAGTCTGGTGTAGGATAGGTCAGAGACAGCATGGTAGTCTGGTGTAGGATAGGTCAGAGAGCAGGGCATGGTAGTCTGGTGTAGGATAGGTCAGAGAGCAGGGCATGGTAGTCTGGTGTAGGATAGGTCAGAGACAGCATGGTAGTCTGGTGTAGGATAGGTCAGAGACAGCATGGTAGTCTGGTGTAGGATAGGTCAGAGACAGGGCATGGTAGTCTGGTGTAGGATAGGTCAGAGAGCAGGGCATGGTAGTCTGGTGTAGGATAGGTCAGAGAGCAGGGCATGGTAGTCTGGTGTAGGATAGGTCAGAGACAGCATGGTAGTCTGGTGTAGGATAGGTCAGAGAGCAGGGCATGGTAGTCTGGTGTAGGATAGGTCAGAGAGCAGGGCATGGTAGTCTGGTGTAGGATAGGTCAGAGACAGCATGGTAGTCTGGTGTAGGATAGGTCAGAGACAGCATGGTAGTCTGGTGTAGGATAGGTCAGAGACAGGGCATGGTAGTCTGGTGTAGGATAGGTCAGAGAGCAGGGCATGGTAGTCTGGTGTAGGATAGGTCAGAGAGCAGGGCATGGTAGTCTGGTGTAGGATAGGTCAGAGAGCAGGGCATGGTAGTCTGGTGTAGGATAGGTCAGAGAGCAGGGCATGGTAGTCTGGTGTAGGATAGGTCAGAGACAGGGCATGGTAGTCTGGTGTAGGATAGGTCAGAGACAGCATGGTAGTCTGGTGTAGGATAGGTCAGAGAGCAGGGCATGGTAGTCTGGTGTAGGATAGGTCAGAGAGCAGGGCATGGTAGTCTGGTGTAGGATAGGTCAGAGACAGCATGGTAGTCTGGTGTAGGATAGGTCAGAGACAGCATGGTAGTCTGGTGTAGGATAGGTCAGAGACAGGGCATGGTAGTCTGGTGTAGGATAGGTCAGAGAGCAGGGCATGGTAGTCTGGTGTAGGATAGGTCAGAGAGCAGGGCATGGTAGTCTGGTGTAGGATAGGTCAGAGAGCAGGGCATGGTAGTCTGGTGTAGGATAGGTCAGAGAGCAGGGCATGGTAGTCTGGTGTAGGATAGGTCAGAGAGCAGGGCATGGTAGTCTGGTGTAGGATAGTTCAGAGAGCAGGGCATGGTAGTCTGGTGTAGGATAGGTCAGAGACAGGGCATGGTAGTCTGGTGTAGGATAGGTCAGAGAGCAGGGCATGGTAGTCTGGTGTAGGATAGGTCAGAGACAGCATGGTAGTCTGGTGTAGGATAGGTCAGAGACAGGGCATGGTAGTCTGGTGTAGGATAGGTCAGAGAGCAGGGCATGGTAGTCTGGTGTAGGATAGGTCAGAGGCAGGGCATGGTAGTCTGGTGTAGGATAGGTCAGAGACAGGGCATGGTAGTCTGGTGTAGGATAGGTCAGAGACAGCATGGTAGTCTGGTGTAGGATAGGTCAGAGAGCAGGGCATGGTAGTCTGGTGTAAGATAGGTCAGAGAGCAGGGCATTGTAGTCTGGTGTAGGATAGGTCAGAGAGCAGGGCATGGTAGTCTGGTGTAGGATAGGTCAGAGACAGCATGGTAGTCTGGTGTAGGATAGGTCAGAGACAGGGCATGGTAGTCTGGTGTAGGATAGGTCAGAGAGCAGGGCATGGTAGTCTGGTGTAGGATAGGTCAGAGACAGGGCATGGTAGTCTGGTGTAGGATAGGTCAGAGAGCAGGGCATGGTAGTCTGGTGTAGGATAGGTCAGAGACAGGGCATGGTAGTCTGGTGTAGGATAGGTCAGAGAGCAGGGCATGGTAGTCTGGTGTAGGATAGGTCAGAGAGCAGGGCATGGTAGTCTGGTGTAGGATAGGTCAGAGAGCAGGGCATGGTAGTCTGGTGTAGGATAGGTCAGAGAGCAGGGCATGGTAGTCTGGTGTAGGATAGGTCAGAGAGCAGGGCATGGTAGTCTGGTGTAGGATAGGTCAGAGAGCAGGGCATGGTAGTCTGGTGTAGGATAGGTCAGAGAGCAGGGCATGGTAGTCTGGTGTAGGATAGGTCAGAGGCAGGGCATGGTAGTCTGGTGTAGGATAGGTCAGGGACAGCATGGTAGTCTGGTGTAGGATAGGTCAGAGAGCAGGGCATGGTAGTCTGGTGTAGGATAGGTCAGAGACAGGGCATGGTAGTCTGGTGTAGGATAGGTCAGAGAGCAGGGCATGGTAGTCTGGTGTAGGATAGGTCAGAGAGCAGGGCATGGTAGTCTGGTGTAGGATAGGTCAGAGAGCAGGGCATGGTAGTCTGGTGTAGGATAGGTCAGAGAGCAGGGCATGGTAGTCTGGTGTAGGATAGGTCAGAGAGCAGGGCATGGTAGTCTGGTGTAGGATAGGTCAGAGACAGCATGGTAGTCTGGTGTAGGATAGGTCAGAGACAGCATGGTAGTCTGGTGTAGGATAGGTCAGAGACAGCATGGTAGTCTGGTGTAGGATAGGTCAGAGACAGCATGGTAGTCTGGTGTAGGATAGGTCAGAGACAGCATGGTAGTCTGGTGTAGGATAGGTCAGAGACAGGGCATGGTAGTCTGGTGTAGGATAGGTCAGAGACAGCATGGTAGTCTGGTGTAGGATAGGTCAGAGAGCAGGGCATGGTAGTCTGGTGTAGGATAGGTCAGAGAGCAGGGCATGGTAGTCTGGTGTAGGATAGGTCAGAGACAGCATGGTAGTCTGGTGTAGGATAGGTCAGAGAGCAGGGCATGGTAGTCTGGTGTAGGATAGGTCAGAGACAGCATGGTAGTCTGGTGTAGGATAGGTCAGAGGCAGGGCATGGTAGTCTGGTGTAGGATAGGTCAGAGAGCAGGGCATGGTAGTCTGGTGTAGGATAGGTCAGAGACAGCATGGTAGTCTGGTGTAGGATAGGTCAGAGAGCAGGGCATGGTAGTCTGGTGTAGGATAGGTCAGAGAGCAGGGCATGGTAGTCTGGTGTAGGATACGTCAGAGACAGGGCATGGTAGTCTGGTGTAGGATAGGTCAGAGACAGCATGGTAGTCTGGTGTAGGATAGGTCAGAGACAGGGCATGGTAGTCTGGTGTAGGATAGGTCAGAGACAGCATGGTAGTCTGGTGTAGGATAGGTCAGAGACAGCATGGTAGTCTGGTGTAGGATAGGTCAGAGACAGGGCATGGTAGTCTGGTGTAGGATAGGTCAGAGAGCAGGGCATGGTAGTCTGGTGTAGGATAGGTCAGAGACAGGGCATGGTAGTCTGGTGTAGGATAGGTCAGAGACAGGGCATGGTAGTCTGGTGTAGGATAGGTCAGAGACAGGGCATGGTAGTCTGGTGTAGGATAGGTCAGAGACAGCATGGTAGTCTGGTGTAGGATAGGTCAGAGACAGGGCATGGTAGTCTGGTGTAGGATAGGTCAGAGACAGCATGGTAGTCTGGTGTAGGATAGGTCAGAGAGCAGGGCATGGTAGTCTGGTGTAGGATAGGTCAGAGAGCAGGGCATGGTAGTCTGGTGTAGGATAGGTCAGAGACAGCATGGTAGTCTGGTGTAGGATAGGTCAGAGACAGCATGGTAGTCTGGTGTAGGATAGGTCAGAGACAGGGCATGGTAGTCTGGTGTAGGATAGGTCAGAGAGCAGGGCATGGTAGTCTGGTGTAGGATAGGTCAGAGAGCAGGGCATGGTAGTCTGGTGTAGGATAGGTCAGAGAGCAGGGCATGGTAGTCTGGTGTAGGATAGGTCAGAGAGCAGGGCATGGTAGTCTGGTGTAGGATAGGTCAGAGACAGGGCATGGTAGTCTGGTGTAGGATAGGTCAGAGACAGCATGGTAGTCTGGTGTAGGATAGGTCAGAGAGCAGGGCATGGTAGTCTGGTGTAGGATAGGTCAGAGAGCAGGGCATGGTAGTCTGGTGTAGGATAGGTCAGAGACAGCATGGTAGTCTGGTGTAGGATAGGTCAGAGACAGCATGGTAGTCTGGTGTAGGATAGGTCAGAGACAGGGCATGGTAGTCTGGTGTAGGATAGGTCAGAGAGCAGGGCATGGTAGTCTGGTGTAGGATAGGTCAGAGAGCAGGGCATGGTAGTCTGGTGTAGGATAGGTCAGAGATCAGGGCATGGTAGTCTGGTGTAGGATAGGTCAGAGAGCAGGGCATGGTAGTCTGGTGTAGGATAGGTCAGAGACAGGGCATGGTAGTCTGGTGTAGGATAGGTCAGAGAGCAGGGCATGGTAGTCTGGTGTAGGATAGGTCAGAGACAGCATGGTAGTCTGGTGTAGGATAGGTCAGAGACAGCATGGTAGTCTGGTGTAGGATAGGTCAGAGACAGCATGGTAGTCTGGTGTAGGATAGGTCAGAGAGCAGGGCATGGTAGTCCTGAGAATCTTTAGAAACCAGGCTATAATATCTATAGAATCTTTCGAAACCAGGCTATAATAGACAGACCTATCCTGAGAATCTTTATAAACCAGGCTATTATAGACAGACCTATCCTGAGAATCTTTAGAAACCAGGCTATAATAGACAGGCCCATCCTGAGAATCTTTAGAAACCAGGCTATAATAGACAGGCCTATCCTGAGAATCTTTAGAAACCAGGCTATAATAGACAGGCCTATCCTGAGAATCTTTAGAAACCAGGCTATAATAGACAGGCCCATCCTGAGAATCTTTATAAACCAGGCTATAATAAACAGGCCTATCCTGAGAATCTTTATAAACCAGGCTATAATATCTATAGAATCTTTAGAAACCAGGCTATAATAAACAGGCCTATCCTGAGAATCTTTATAAACCAGGCTATAATAAACAGGCCTATCCTGAGAATCTTTATAAACCAGGCTATAATATCTATAGAATCTTTAGAAACCAGGCTATTATAGACAGGCCTATCCTGAGAATCTTTATAAACCAGGCTATAATAGACAGGCCCATCCTGAGAATCTTTCGAAACCAGGCTATAATAGACAGGCCTATCCTGAGAATCTTTAGAAACCAGGCTATAATAGACAGGCCTATCCTGAGAATCTTTAGAAACCAGGCTAAAATAGACAGGCCTATCCTGAGAGTCTTTAGAAACCAGGCTATAATATCTATAGAATCTTTAGAAACCAGGCTATAATATCTATAGAGTCTTTATAAACCAGGCTATAATAGACAGACCTATCCTGAGAATCTTTAGAAACCAGACTACCCCAGCCCTTAAACAACCTCTATATATATATATAGAGAGAGAGAGGTAGAGATAGAGATAGAGAGGTAGAGATAGAGATATCGAGAGAGAGGTAGAGATAGAGATAGAGAGAAAGAGGTAGAGATAGAGAGAGACTGTGAGAGAGAGAGAGAGAAAGAGGTAGAGATAGAGAGAGACTGTGAGAGAGAGAGAGAGAGAGAGAGAGAGAGAGAGAGAGAGAGAGAGAGAGAGAGAGAGAGAGAGAGAGAGAGAGAGAGAGAGAGAGAGAGAGAGAGTAGACCGTGGCATTAGTCATGTAAACACCTTAACTTAACCTTAGCTTAACTTAATCGACGCATGGTCAAAATGTAAGTAAGCATAACGCTGATTTAAAAACACCTGGTTTTCTGAGCAATCTTTTGGATTATTAGGACATATAAACACCTTAATCGGTGTGAGAGAGGGGTGGAGAGAGAGAGGGGTGGAGAGAGAGAGGGGGTGGAGAGAGGGGGTGGAGAGAGAGGGGGATCGGAGAGAGAAGGGCCGGAGAGAGGGGGCGGAGAGAGAGGGGGCAGAGAGAGGGGGAGCGGAGAGAGAGGGGGATCGGAGAGAGAGGGGCGGAGAGAGAGGGGGCAGAGAGAGGGGAGCGGAGAGAGAGGGGGGATCGGAGAGAGAGGGGCGGAGAGAGGGGGATCAGAGAGAGAGGGGAAGCGGAGAGAGAGGGGGCTGAGAGAGGGGGTGAGAGAGGGGGAGCAGAGAGAGAGGGGGAGCAGAGAGAGGGGGGATCGGAGAGAGAGGGGGATCGGAGAGAGAGGGAGAGCAGAGAGAGAATGAGAGTGATGTAAAGAGGAATGTCAGCATCGGAATTTGCACCAAGAGTTCAGCTAGTCTGAATAGCAACACAAGGAGAGAGAGATTTAAAAAAAGATATCCTCAATCAGAAGTCAGTGGTGACAGAATACTGGTTTCTTATAAATCATTTCCAAATGGTTATGTTATGTGGTTGTTATTGAAGGCCCATATTGTTGACAGTGTATTAGCACTCTGAGATGGTGTCTCGCTGGCCCGTGACTTCTGGAAGAGGAGGGTTAAGGAAAGTTTAAGATTAGTTTTTTTTGTTTCCTGTGTCCCAAATGGCACCCTCTTCCCTATATAGCGCACAGTGCCATTTGGGACGAAGGCCACGTTAATAGGTTCATTGTCAGACCCTTCGTAGCCCATCTGTAGTTCGAGGTGTTTTTTCAGACATTTTCAGACCAAGTTAAGCAACCCCCCTCATTCCCTGACTTTTCATTGGCTACGGCTATTTACCACCAAGGAAGTGTAAAAAGAAACGCCTGCTTTTCTGATTATTCAAAACTATTTCCTGTTTTCTGTTGTTCTATTCTGTCTGAGGGGCCAGTTCAGCTTTAGAATACAGTAGGTGTGACATGGCAGTTCCCAGTGAGGCTTGAATGGTAGAGGCTCTGCTTCTACATGCCTTTGTCAAGACGAAGAAAATCCAAAGGAGCCTGTGACGGTTGGTTTGCCCATTTGTTCACCCCAAAGAGGACGAACTTTACAGTTTACGATTGGCTCATTCATCCCCCTCCTCCCCCCTTTAACTATTCCCCAGGTCGTTGCTGCAAATGAGAACGTGTTCTCAGTCAACTTACCTGGTAAAATAACGGATAAATAAAAATAAAAATAAAAACTGTATATTAGTTCTGTAATGTGCCACCCTGTGAGTTTAGCCCAGAGGTCTATAAGGTCTGTATTGTAATATTGTGATACAGTTTTGGGAGGGAGGAGCCCCATGGATGTTGAATCTGCACGTTTCCCCTGGGGAATGGGTTTAACATTACCCCGAGCATAGATGTTCCCCTGGGGAATGGGTTTAATGTAACCCTGACCATGTCTATGTTTCCCTGGGGAATGTGTTTAATGTAACCCTGACCATGTCTATGTTTCCCTGGGGAATGTGTTTAATGTAACCCTGACCATGTCTATGTTTCCCTGGGGAATGTGTTTAATGTAACCCTGACCATGTCTATGTTTCCCTGGGGAATGTGTTTAATGTAACCCTGACCATGTCTATGTTTCCCTGGGGAATGTGTTTAATGTAACCCTGACCATGTCTATGTTTCCCTGGGGAATGTGTTTAATGTAACCCTGACCATGTCTATGTTTCCCTGGGGAATGTGTTTAATGTAACCCTGGCCATGTCTATGTTCCCCTGGGGAATGGGTTTAATGTAACCCTGACCATGTCTATGTTTCACTGGGGAATGTGTTTAATGTAACCCTGACCATGTCTATGTTTCCCTGGGGAATGTGTTTAATGTAACCCTGACCATGTCTATGTTTCCCTGGGGAATGTGTTTAATGTAACCCTGACCATGTCTATGTTTCCCTGGGGAATGTGTTTAATGTAACCCTGACCATGTCTATGTTTCCCTGGGGAATGTGTTTAATGTAACCCTGACCATGTTTATGTTTCCCTGGGGAATGTGTTTAATGTAACCCTGACCATGTCTATGTTTCACTGGGGAATGTGTTTAATGTAACCCTGACCATGTCTATGTTTCCCTGGGGAATGAGTTTAATGTAACCCTGACCATGTCTATGTTTCCCTGGGGAATGTTTAATTTAATGTAACCCTGACCATGTCTATGTTTCCCTGGGGAATGTGTTTAATGTAACCCTGACCATGTTTATGTTTCCCTGGGGAATGTGTTTAATGTAACCCTGACCATGTCTATGTTTCACTGGGGAATGTGTTTAATGTAACCCTGACCATGTCTATGTTTCCCTGGGGAATGTGTTTAATGTAACCCTGACCATGTCTATGTTTCCCTGGGGAATGTGTTTAATGTAACCCTGACCATGTCTATGTTTCCCTGGGGAATGGGTTTAATGTAACCCTGACCATGTCTATGTTTCCCTGGGGAATGTGTTTAATGTAACCCTGACCATGTCTATGTTTCCCTGGGGAATGTGTTTAATGTAACCCTGACCATGTCTATGTTTCCCTGGGGAATGTGTTTAATGTAACCCTGACCATGTCTATGTTTCCCTGGGGAATGTGTTTAATGTAACCCTGACCATGTCTATGTTTCCCTGGGGAATGGGTTTAATGTAACCCTGACCATGTCTATGTTTCCCTGGGGAATGTGTTTAATGTAACCCTGACCATGTCTATGTTTCCCTGGGGAATGGGTTTAATGTAACCCTGACCATGTCTATGTTTCACTGGGGAATGTGTTTAATGTAACCCTGACCATGTCTATGTTTCACTGGGAATGGGTTTAATGTAACCCTGACCATGTCTATGTTTCACTGGGGAATGTGTTTAATGTAACCCTGACCATGTCTATGTTTCACTGGGGAATGTGTTTAATGTAACCCTGACCATGTCTATGTTTCACTGGGGAATGTGTTTAATGTAACCCTGACCATGTCTATGTTTCACTGGGGAATGGGTTTAATGTAACCCTGACCATGTCTATGTTTCACTGGGGGGTTTAATGTAACCCTGACCATGTCTATGTTTCATGTGTTTAATGTAACCCTGACCATGTCTATGTTTCACTGGGGAATGTGTTTAATGTAACCCTGACCATGTCTATGTTTCACTGGGGAATGGGTTTAATGTAACCCTGACCATGTCTATGTTTCCCTGGGGAATGTGTTTAATGTAACCCTGACCATGTCTATGTTTCCCTGGGGAATGAGTTTAATGTAACCCTGACCATGTCTATGTTTCCCTGGGGAATGTGTTTAATGTAACCCTGACCATGTCTATGTTTCCCTGGGGAATGGGTTTAACATTAACCCCACCACATGCTTCCGGTCACCAGCACTCCAGTCTTCAGATAAAGCATACTGGGCAGTAGGGCTGATCCCCACATCAGGGGACATAATAAGGGGTGACACTTCCTGGGCTTTGGTGTCATGTGCCACTGGCGAATGCACCAGCAGCACTCTGTCTTTACTAATACAACATACTGAAATGACTAGAGCATGTCAACTATCTGAAATGACTGGAGCATGTAAACTATCTGAAATGACTAGAGCATATAAACTATCTGAAATGACTGGAGCATGTAAACTATCTGAAATGACTGGAGCATGTCAACTATCTGAAATGACTAGAGCATGTCAACTATCTGAAATGACTGGAGCATGTAAACTATCTGAAATGACTGGAGCATGTAAACTATCTGAAATGACTGGAGCATGTCAACTATCTGAAATGACTAGAGCATGTCAACTATCTGAAATGACTGGAGCATGTAAACTATCTGAAATGACTGGAGCATGTCAACTATCTGAAATGACTGGAGCATGTCAACTATCTGAAATGACTGGAGCATGTCAACTATCTGAAATGACTGGAGCATGTCAACTATCTGAAATGACTGGAGCATGTCAACTATCTGAAATGACTGGAACGTGTCAACTATCTGAAATGACTGGAGCATGTCAACTATCTGAAATGACTGGAGCATGTAAACTATCTGAAATGACTGGAGCATGTCAACTATCTGAAATGACTGGAGCATGTAAACTATCTGAAATGACTAGAGCATATAAACACATCCGCCAAGCTGAACCTCAACACGGGGGCCCCTCAGGTGTGTGTGCTTAGTCCCCTCCTGTACTCCCTGTTCACCCACAACTGCACGGCCAGGCACCACTCCAACACCATCATTAAGTTTGTTGATGATAACAATGGTTGGCCTGATTACCAACAATGATGAGACAGCCTATAGGGAGGAGGTCAGAGACCTGTCAGTGTGGTGCCAGGACAACAACCTCTCCCTCAATGTGAGCAAGACAAAGGAGCTGATCGTGGACTACAGGAAAAGGCGGGCCGAACAGGCCCCCATTAACATGTTACGGGGCTGTAGTGGAGCGGGTCGAGAGTTTCAAGTTACTTGGTGTCCACATCACTAACGAACTATCATGGTCCAAACACACCAAGACAGTTGTGAAGAGGGCAAAACAAAGCCTATTCCCCCTCAGGAGACTGAAAAGATTTGGCATGGGTCCCCAGATCCTCAGAAAGTTCTACAGCTGCATCATCGAGAGCATCCTGACCGGTTGCATCACCGCCTGGTATGGCAACTGCTCGGCTTCTGACCGTAAGGTGCTACAGAGGGTAGTGCGCACGGCCCAGTACATCCCTGGGGCCAAGCTTCCTGCCATCCAGGACCTCTATACTAGGTGGTGTCAGAGGAAAGACCAAAAAATTGTCAAAGACTCCAGTCACTCAAGTCATAGACTATTTTTTTAACTTTTGTTTATTTGGTAAAAAATGTCTTAACATAATAACTTAACTATTACTTGAACTGCACTCTGTTGGTTAAGGTCTTGTAAGTGAGCATTTCACGGTAAGGTCTACCTGTTGTATTCGGCATTTCACGGTAAGGTCTACCTGTTGTATTCGCCATTTCACGGTAAGGTCTACCTGTTGTATTCGGCGCATGTGACAAAGTTTCATTTGATTTAGATTATCAAGTGCTTGTCAAATTGTGAATGAGAGACTGATGAAGTGTGTACAGCCTTTCGCAAAAAAACCAAAGCAGAGCTCATGACTAATATCATCATTAGTCTCATCATGCAGCCTTACAATGTATTAAACATCAACACATATAACCCAATGTTTGTAGAACAACTTACATTAATAATTCTAAATTAAGCATATAGTAATACCTATTTCTTTGTTAACCGCTCAACACAGAATAGCCCAATATGCGCACTCCCTCAAATCGTTTGGAGAAAATAGTATTCAGATTTTTTCAATTGTATTCTTCATACTATAAAATATTGCCACGGAATTCTAAGCAAATCTTGTCAGCTAAATTAACTAGTGTAGCCCACAGCCATATGGCATAGCCAGATCAGGACCTAACATAAGGACAACTCAGAGTTGAACAGAAGCTGCTCCACTCGAGAGCCCACTGAGATGCAGTGTCTTAGACCTCTGCTCCACTCGGAAGCCCACTGAGATGCAATGTCTTAGACCTCTACTCCACTCAGGAGCCCACTGAGATGCAGTGTCTTAGACCTCTGCTCCACTCGGGAGCCCACTGAGATGCAGTGTCTTAGACCTCTGCTCCACTCTGGAGCCCACTGAGATGCAGTGTCTTAGACCTCTGCTCCACTCTGGAGCCCACTGAGATGCAGTGTCTTAGACCTCTGCTCCACTCTGGAGCCCACTGAGATGCAGTGTCTTAGACCTCTGCTCCACTCGGAAGCCCACTGAGATGCAGTGTCTTAGACCTCTGCTCCACTCTGGAGCCCACTGAGATGCAGGACCTTAGACCTCTGCACCACTCTGGAGCCCACTGAGATGCAGGACCTTAGACCTCTGCTCCACTCGGAAGCCCACTGAGATGCAGGACCTTAGACCTCTGCACCACTCGGGAGCCCACTGAGATGCAGTGTCTTAGACCTCTGCTCCACTCGGAAGCCCACTGAGATGCAATGTCTTAGACCTCTACTCCACTCAGGAGCCCACTGAGATGCAGTGTCTTAGACCTCTGCTCCACTCGGGAGCCCACTGAGATGCAGTGTCTTAGACCTCTGCTCCACTCTGGAGCCCACTGAGATGCAGTGTCTTAGACCTCTGCTCCACTCGGAAGCCCACTGAGATGCAGTGTCTTAGACCTCTGCTCCACTCGGGAGCCCACTGAGATGCAGTGCCTTAGACAGTTGCTCCACTCTGGAGCCCACTGAGATGCAGTGTCTTAGACCTCTGCTCCACTCGGAAGCCCACTGAGATGCAGTGTCTTAGACCTCTGCTCCACTCGGGAGCCCACTGAGATGCAGTGCCTTAGACAGTTGCTCCACTCGGGAGCCCACGTGAGGAGGTCCTCTTGTAGGAGGATATGAGGGAGATAGTGATAGCTCTATAGGTCCAAACAGAGAGTTGTAGCTCTGAAGTCAGGTGTTAGGTTAGTTTAGCCTTAAGGTCAATGAAGACCTTCATACCTTCATGGTGTATCTGTACTAAACTCAGTGTGTGTGTGTGTGTGTGTGTGTGTGTGTGTGTGTGTGTGTGTGTGTGTGTGTGTGTGTGTGTGTGTGTGTGTGTGTGTGTGTGTGTGTGTGTGTGTGTGTGTGTGTGTGTGTGTCAATGCTTCTCCATGTCTGGTGCGGAGTGATCTGGTACCAGTATCCTAGATGTTCGTTATTCTGCCATGTCCTCCTCAACCCCTACATCTGCTCTAGAGGCTCCTCTACTGATTTCTGAGATCTGAAACAGAAATGTATTCTTCTCTCTCCTCTTCAATCCAGGTTGAGGGAGGTGGGAAGGCGGACCTGTTGGAACACCCCCTGTTGCCAGGTGACCAGGTGGTTGTCATTAACGACGTGGAGCTCAGTGGATTCAGGCAGGAAGCCATCTCATTGGTCAAAGGATCCTACAAGACTCTTCGACTCACTGTTCGCAGGTATGTTAACTAAAACCCCATCATCCAATCACATGCTCTCTCTCCTCTCTGTCTGTCTGTCTGTCTCTCTCTCTCTCTCTCTCTCTCTCTCTCTCTCTCTCTCTCTCTCTCTCTCTCTCTCTCTCTCTCTCTCTCTCTCTCTCTCTCTCTCTCTCTCTCTCTCTCTCTCTCTCTCTCTCTGTGTCCCCTCCTCTCAATCTGTCACCATAGCCATGATCAAACGGCCATGTTTCATGTTTTCGGTGTTCTTGTTTTTATCCTGCAAATCACATCATGTTGAAAGGCATTGGTTTGGTCACACCAGGTGAGAGGTGTTGGTTTGGTCACACCAGGTGAGAGGTGTTGGTTTGGTCACACCAGGTGAGAGGTGTTGGTTTGGTCACACCAGGTGAGAGGTGTTGGTTTGGTCACACCAGGTGGAGAGGTGTTGGTTTGGTCACACCAGGTGAGAGGTGTTGGTTTGGTCACACCAGGTGAGAGGTGTTGGTTTGGTCACACCAGGTGGAGAGGTGTTGGTTTGGTCACACCAGGTGAGAGGTGTTGGTTTGGTCACACCAGGTGAGAGGTGTTGGTTTGGTCACACCAGGTGAGAGGTGTTGGTTTGGTCACACCAGGTGAGAGGTGTTGGTTTGGTCACACCAGGTGAGAGGTGTTGGTTTGGTCACACCAGGTGAGAGGTGTTGGTTTGGTCACACCAGGTGAGAGGTGTTGGTTTGGTCCTCACCCTCCCCAGTCTGATGTCTATAGTGACCTCACCCTCCCCAGTCTGATGTCTATAGTGACCTCACCCTCCCCAGTCTGTTGTCTATAATGACCTCACCCTCCTCACCCTCCCCAGTCTGATGTCTATAGTGACCTCACCCTCCCCAATCTGATGTCTATAATGACCTCACCCTCCCCAGTCTAATGTCTATAGTGACCTCACCCTCCTCACCCTCCCCAGTCTGTTGTCTATAGTGACCTCACCCTCCTCACCCTCCCCAGTCTAATGTCTATAGTGACCTCACCCTCCTCACCCTCCCCAGTCTAATGTCTATAGTGACCTCACCCTCCTCACCCTCCCCAGTCTAATGTCTATAGGGACCTCAACCTCCTCACCCTCCCCAGTCTCTTGTCTATAGGGACCATGATTCAGAACTCACAGATAATAGGCCAGGCAGTGATGGGTTCTAGTTTGTGTGTGTGTGTGTATGTGTGTATGTGTGTGTGTGTGTGTGTGGTGGGATCATGGCTGAACCCCCCCCCTCCCTCCCTCCCCCCCAGCTCTATTGTTGTCTCCATAACAGCAGCTGTGGAGCGGAGGGTGAAAATAGTCCTTCCTACTGGTTCTGTCTCCACTGGACTGGGCCAAGTCAACCAGCCTTAAGCCTTTCCTGTCTTCCCGAGCTTCAGAATAACCCATGAATATACACAGCACACACTTGCTGGTTCACGTGCAGACACACCCATACACCACTTGCACATCACACTGCCACTTTTATTTAGACTGAATGAGCCGTGTGTTAATATGTAATATGTACAATACTCTTTCATCCATGTGCACAGTAGTAGAGGATCAAGGATTTAGGCTTGTTAAGGAAGCTATTTCTTAATGCTAATGCTAATGCTAACTAAAAGCCAGGCAGTAATGTAATGCACTGTGTTTCCCCCAGGAGGCACACTCTATAAGAGTTGTTAGAGTATGTTGTTATAGAGAGAGAGAGAGAGAGAGACTGGAGAGAAGAGAGAGAGAGAGAGAGAGAAGAGAGAGAGAGAGAGAGAGAGAGAGAGAGAGAGAGAGAGAGAGAGAGAGAGAGAGAGAGAGAGAGAGAGAGAGAGAGAGAGAGAGAGAGAGAGAGAGAGAGAGAGAGAGAGAGAGAGAGAGCACACATCGCTACAACACTGTATATAGACGTAATATTATCTCTGTGAATGTAATGTTTTACTGTTCATTTGTATTGTTGATTTCCCTTATGTTTATTATCTACTCCACTTGCTTTGTCAATGTTAACATATGTTTCCCCATGCCAATAAAGACCTTAAATGTTATTGAATTGATTGCCTGGAGAGAGATATGTGAACTGAATATGGTGAATCTGTGTTTACCAGCCTCAGGCAGCTTTAATGCACATGCTATGACCTCTGACTGGCTAGCTAGGATCCGTCCAGTCAGTGTGCCTATAGCCTCGTCCTGTCTAAGTGGGGAGTGGGAACGACTAAGGCCAGGCAACCAAAGCATACCTGACACTCTGCCACCACTGCACACAGGCCAGGCTAGCCACACCACTAACAGTAGTGCATTATATCGGGAATAGGTTGCCATTTCAGGCTGGATAGTCTGTCCCTATTGTCCCTGGCTCTGACTGAATGGATAGCCTGTCCCTATTGTCCCTGGCTCTGACTGAATGGATAGTCTGTCCCTATTGTCCCTGGCTCTGACTGAATGGATAGCCTGTCCCTATTGTCCCTGGCTCTGACTGAATGGATAGCCTGTCCCTATTGTCCCTGGCTCTGACTGAATGGATAGCCTGTCCCTATTGTCCCTGGCTCTGACTGAATGGATAGCCTGTCCCTATTGTCCCTGGCTCTGACTGAATGGATAGCCTGTCCCTATTGTCCCTGGCTCTGACTGAATGGATAGCCTGTCCCTATTGTCCCTGGCTCTGACTGAATGGATAGTCTGTCCCTATTGTCCCTGGCTCTGACTGAATGGATAGCCTGTCCCTATTGTCCCTGGCTCTGACTGAATGGATAGCCTGTCCCTATTGTCCCTGGCTCTGACTGAATGGATAGCCTGTCCCTATTGTCCCTGGCTCTGACTGAATGGATAGCCTGTCCCTATTGTCCCTGGCTCTGACTGAATGGATAGCCTGTCCCTATTGTCCCTGGCTCTGACTGAATGGATAGCCTGTCCCTATTGTCCCTGGCTCTGACTGAATGGATAGTCTGTCCCTATTGTCCCTGGCTCTGACTGAATGGATAGCCTGTCCCTATTGTCCCTGGCTCTGACTGAATGGATAGCCTGTCCCTATTGTCCCTGGCTCTGACTGAATGGATAGCCTGTCCCTATTGTCCCTGGCTCTGACTGAATGGATAGCCTGTCCCTATTGTCCCTGGCTCTGACTGAATGGATAGCCTGTCCCTATTGTCCCTGGCTCTGACTGAATGGATAGCCTGTCCCTATTGTCCCTGGCTCTGACTGAATGGATAGCCTGTCCCTATTGTCCCTGGCTCTGACTGAATGGATAGTCTGTCCCTATTGTCCCTGGCTCTGACTGAATGGATAGCCTGTCCCTATTGTCCCTGGCTCTGACTGAATGGATAGCCTGTCCCTATTGTCCCTGGCTCTGACTGAATGGATAGCCTGTCCCTATTGTCCCTGGCTCTGACTGAATGGATAGCCTGTCCCTATTGTCCCTGGCTCTGACTGAATGGATAGCCTGTCCCTATTGTCCCTGGCTCTGACTGAATGGATAGCCTGTCCCTATTGTCCCTGGCTCTGACTGAATGGATAGCCTGTCCCTATTGTCCCTGGCTCTGACTGAATGGATAGCCTGTCCCTATTGTCCCTGGCTCTGACTGAATGGATAGCCTGTCCCTATTGTCCCTGGCTCTGACTGAATGGATAGCCTGTCCCTATTGTCCCTGGCTCTGACTGAATGGATAGCCTGTCCCTATTGTCCCTGGCTCTGACTGAATGGATAGCCTGTCCCTATTGTCCCTGGCTCTGACTGAATGGATAGCCTGTCCCTATTGTCCCTGGCTCTGACTGAATGGATAGCCTGTCCCTATTGTCCCTGGCTCTGACTGAATGG
This sequence comes from Oncorhynchus keta, assembly GCF_023373465.1. Lineage (NCBI taxonomy): Eukaryota > Metazoa > Chordata > Actinopteri > Salmoniformes > Salmonidae > Oncorhynchus > Oncorhynchus keta. The sequence continues at coordinate 7,272,326 of NC_068429.1, read as the reverse complement.
ATAGCCTGTCCCTATTGTCCCTGGCTCTGACTGAATGGATAGCCTGTCCCTATTGTCCCTGGCTCTGACTGAATGGATAGCCTGTCTCCAGTCCTGACTGGCTGGGTTATCTGTCCCCCTTGTCCCCAGTCCTGACTGTCTGGATAGTCTGTCCCCATTGTCCCCAGTCCTGACTGGCTAGATAGTCTGTCCCCATTGTCCCCAGTCCTGACTGCCTGGGTTGTCTGTCCCTGTTGTCCCCAGCCCTGACTGGCTGGATAGTCTGTCCCCATTGTCCCCAGTCCTGACTGGGTCTGTAACCCTGGACTACACTACACTGGGTCTGTAACCCTGGACTACACTACACTGGGTCTGTAACCATGGACTACACTACACTGTGTCTGTAACCCTGGACTACACTACACTGGGTCTGTAACCATGGACTACACTACACTGTGTCTGTAACCTGGACTACACTACACTGTGTCTGTAACCCTGGACTACACTACACTGGGTCTGTAACCCTGGACTACACTACACTGTGTCTGTAACCCTGGACTACACTACACTGGGTCTGTAACCATGGACTACACTACACTGTGTCTGTAACCCTGGACTACACTACACTGGGTCTGTAACCATGGACTACACTACACTGTGTCTGTAACCCTGGACTACACTACACTGTGTCTGTAACCTGGACTACACTACACTGTGTCTGTAACCCTGGACTACACTACACTGGGTCTGTAACCATGGACTACACTACACTGTGTCTGTAACCCTGGACTACACTACACTGTGTCTGTAACCTGGACTACACTACACTGTGTCTGTAACCTGGACTACACTACACTGGGTCTGTAACCATGGACTACACTACACTGTGTCTGTAACCCTGGACTACACTACACTGTGTCTGTAACCCTGGACTACACTACACTGGGTCTGTAACCCTGGACTACACTACACTGTGTCTGTAACCTGGACTACACTACACTGGGTCTGTAACCCTGGACTACACTACGCTGGGTCTGTAACCCTGGACTACACTACACTGGGTCTGTAACCCTGGACTACACTACACTGGGTCTGTAACCTGGACTACACTACACTGTGTCTGTAACCCTGGACTACACTACACTGGGTCTGTAACCATGGACTACACTACACTGTGTCTGTAACCATGGACTACACTATACTGTGTCTGTAACCATGGACTACACTATACTGTGTCTGTAACCCTGGACTACACTACACTGTGTCTGTAACCTGGACTACACTACACTGTGTCTGTAACCCTGGACTACACTACACTGTGTCTGTAACCCTGGACTACACTATACTGTGTCTGTAACCATGGACTACACTACACTGTGTCTGTAACCCTGGACTACACTACACTGTGTCTGTAACCATGGACTACACTACACTGTGTCTGTAACCTGGACTACACTACACTGTGTCTGTAACCCTGGACTACACTACACTGTGTCTGTAACCCTGGACTACACTACACTGTGTCTGTAACCTGGACTACACTACACTGTGTCTGTAACCCTGGACTACACTACACTGTGTCTGTAACCTGGACTACACTACACTGTGTCTGTAACCTGGACTACACTACACTGTGTCTGTAACCCTGGACTACACTACACTGGGTCTGTAACCCTGGACTACACTACACTGTGTCTGTAACCTGGACTACACTACACTGGGTCTGTAACCCTGGACTACACTACACTGTGTCTGTAACCCTGGACTACACTACGCTGGGTTTGTAACCTGGGATCTGGGTCTCTGGTTCACCTGCCTGACTGGCTGGGTGGCTGTAGAGTAAAGAGGTCTCTCTCTCACCCTCTCTCTCACTCTCACCCTCTCGCTCTCTCACTCTCACCCTCTCTCTCTCTCTCGCTCTCTCACTCTCACTCTCACCCTCACCCTCTCGCTCTCTCACTCTCACCCTCTCTCTCTCGCTCTCTCACTCTCACCCTCTCTCTCTCTCTCGCTCTCACTCTCACCCTCTCTCTCCCTCCCTCTCTCCCTCCCTCACCCTCTCTCTCTCTCTCTCTCTCTCTCTCAGAGTCTCTCTCTCTCCCTCTCTCGCTCACTCTCACCCTCTCTCTCCCTCCCCCTCTCTCTCTCTCTCTCTCTCTCTCTCTCTCTCTCTCTCTCTCTCTCGCTCTCACTCTCACCCTCTCTCTCCCTCCCTCTCTCCCTCCCTCACCCTCTCTCTCTGAACCTCTCTCTCCCTCCCTCTCTCCCTCCCTCACCCTCTCTCTATCCCCGAACCTCTCCCTCTCTCACCCTCTCTGAACATTTCTCTTTCTCTCTCCCTTCCTCTCTCTATCAATACAATTCAAAAGGCTTTATTGGCATGAGAAACACATGTTAACATTGCCAAAGCAAGTGAGGTATATAATATACAGAAGTGAAATAAACAATACAAATGAACAGGAAACATCACTCACAAAAGTTCCAAAATAATAAAGACATGGCAAATGTCATATTATGTGCAAACAGTTATCTCTCTCTGTTACAGACTGAGAGGGGGAGGGGAGGGAGGAATCCGCCCAGCAACATAGAGTGGCAGGATGCTCATTTACATTGAAGTCCAGAGTCCATGATAGGAGAGAGAGGGGATAGAGAGAGACTCTGAGAGAGAGAGAGACTCTGAGAGAGAGAGAGAGAGAGAGAGAGAGAGAGAGAGAGAGAGAGAGAGAGAGAGAGAGAGAGAGAGAGAGAGAGAGAGAGAGAGAGAGACTCTGAGAGAGACTCTGAGAGAGAGAGAGAGAGAGAGACTCTGAGAGAGAGAGAGAGAGAGAGAGAGAGAGAGAGAGAGAGAGAGAGAGAGAGACTCTGAGAGAGAGAGAGACTCTGAGAGAGAGAGACTCTGAGACACCAGCCTACCACTCTCTACCAGCCTACCACTGTCTACCATCCTACCACTACCTCCTACAGTCTACCAGCCTACCACTGTCTACCAGCCTACCACTCTCTACCAGCCTACCACTGTCTACCAGCCTACCACTGCCTCCTACTGTCTACCAGCCTACCACTCTCTACCAGCCTACCACTGTCTACCAGCCTACCACTGCCTCCTACTGTCTACCAGCCTACCACTCTCTACCACTGTCTACCAGCCTACCACTGCCTCCTACTGTCTACCAGCCTACCACTCTCTACCAGGCTACCACTGTCTACCATCCTACCACTACCTCCTACAGTCTACCAGCCTACCACTCTCTACCACTGTCTACCACTGTCTACCATCCTACCACTCTCTACCAGCCTATCACTGCCTCCTACTGTCTACCAGCCTACCACTCTCTACCACTGTCTACCATCCTACCACTACCTCCTACAGTCTACCAGCCTACCACTCTCTACCAGCCTACCACTGTCTACCATCCTACCACTACCTCCTACAGTCTACCAGCCTACCACTCTCTACCAGCCTACCACTGTCTACCAGCCTACCACTCTCTACCAGCCTACCACTGTCTACCATCCTACCAGTACCTCCTACAGTCTACCAGCCTACCACTCTCTACCAGCCTACCACTGTCTACCATCCTACCACTACCTCCTACAGTCTACCAGCCTACCACTGTCTACCAGCCTACCACTCTCTACCATCCTACCACTGTCTACCATCCTACCACTGCCTCCTACTGTCTACCAGCCTACCACTCTCTACCACTGTCTACCAGCCTACCACTGCCTCCTACTGTCTACCAGCCTACCACTCTCTACCACTGTCTACCAGCCTACCACTGCCTCCTACTGTCTACCAGCCTACCACTCTCTACCAGGCTACCACTGTCTACCATCCTACCACTACCTCCTACAGTCTACCAGCCTACCACTCTCTACCACTGTCTACCACTGTCTACCATCCTACCACTCTCTACCAGCCTATCACTGCCTCCTACTGTCTACCAGCCTACCACTCTCTACCACTGTCTACCATCCTACCACTACCTCCTACAGTCTACCAGCCTACCACTCTCTACCAGCCTACCACTGTCTACCATCCTACCACTACCTCCTACAGTCTACCAGCCTACCACTCTCTACCAGCCTACCACTGTCTACCAGCCTACCACTCTCTACCAGCCTACCACTGTCTACCATCCTACCAGTACCTCCTACAGTCTACCAGCCTACCACTCTCTACCATCCTTCCAATGTCTACCATCCTACCACTACCTCCTACAGTCTACCAGCCTACCACTCTCTACCAGCCTACCACTGTCTACCAGCCTACCACTCTCTACCAGCCTACCACTGTCTACCAGCCTACCTCTGCCTCCTACTGTCTACCAGCCTACCACTCTCTACCACTGTCTGCCAGCCTACCACTCTCTACCACTGTCTACCATCCTACCACTACCTCCTACTGTCTACCAGCCTACCACTCTCTACCACTCTCTACCACTGTCTACCATCCTACCACTGCCTCCTACTGTCTACCAGCCTACCACTCTCTACCACTGTCTGCCAGCCTACCACTGTCTACCAGTCTACCACTATCTACCACTGCCTACCACTATATACGACTGCCTACCACTCTCTACCACTGTCGACCTGTCCACCACCCTACCACTACCTACCACTGTCTACCATTGTCTACTATTGTCTAGCACTATCTACCATTGCCTACCACTGTCTACCACTGCCTACCACTATCTACCACTGTCTACCACTGCCTACCACTATCTACCACTGTCTACCACTGCCTACCACTATCTACCACTGCCTATACCACTGCCTACCACTGTCTACCACTGCCTACCACTGCCTACCACTGTCTACCACTATCTACCACTGCCCACCACTGCCTACCACTGTCTACCACTATCTACCACTGCCCACCACTGACTACCATTATCTACCTCAGCCTACCACTGTCTACCACTATCTACCACTGCCCACCACTGCCCACCACTGCCTACCACTATCTACCACTGCCTACCACTGTCTACCACTATCTACCACTGCCTACCACTGCCTACCACTACCTACCACTATCTACCACTGCCTACCACTGCCTACCACTGCCTACCACTGTCTACCACTATCTACCACTGCCTACCACTGCCTACCACTGTCTACCACTATCTACCACTGCCTACCACTGCCTACCACTACCTACCACTATCTACCACTGCCTACCACTGCCTACCACTGTCTACCACTATCTACCACTGTCTACCACTGCCTACCACTGCCTACCACTATCTACCACTGCCTACCACTGCCTACCACTGCCTACCACTGTGGGATCAGAAGACTGAGGAGTACTTGCACAACGTCAGACTTTGGACACAGCAGTTCTCTGGGAGGGGAAGGGAGGGACGCGAACAAGAAGGAGGCATGATAATTACCTAAGAACCGGAGTCATTCCAGGTTACTGATGCTGGAGTTACCAGTGAGTACAGGATTACAGGTTACTGATGCTGGAGTTACCAGTGAGTACAGGATTACAGGTTACTGATGCTGGAGTTAACAGTGAGTACAGGATTACAGGTTACTGATGCTGGAGTTAACAGTGAGTACAGGATTACAGGTTACTGATGCTGGAGTTACCAGTGAGTACAGGATTACAGGTTACTGATGCTGGAGTTATCAGTGAGTACAGGATTACAGGTTACTGATGCTGGAGTTACCAGTGAGTACAGGATTACAGGTTACTGATGCTGGAGTTAACAGTGAATACAGGATTACAGGTTACTGATGCTGGAGTTAACAGTGAGTACAGGATTACAGGTTACTGATGCTGGAGTTACCAGTGAGTACAGGATTACAGGTTACTGATGCTGGAGTTACCAGTGAGTACAGGATTACAGGTTACTGATGCTGGAGTTAACAGTGAGTACAGGATTACAGGTTAGTGATGCTGGAGTTACCAGTGAGTACAGGATTACAGGTTACTGATGCTGGAGTTAACAGTGAGTACAGGATTACAGGTTACTGATGCTGGAGTTAACAGTGAGTACAGGATTACAGGTTACTGATGCTGGAGTTATCAGTGAGTACAGGATTACAGGTTACTGATGCTGGAGTTATCAGTGAGTACAGGATTACAGGTTACTGATGCTGGAGTTAACAGTGAGTACAGGATTACAGGTTACTGATGCTGGAGTTAACAGTGAATACAGGATTACAGGTTACTGATGCTGGAGTTAACAGTGAGTACAGGATTACAGGTTACTGATGCTGGAGTTACCAGTGAGTACAGGATTACAGGTTACTGATGCTGGAGTTAACAGTGAGTACAGGATTACAGGTTAGTGATGCTGGAGTTACCAGTGAGTACAGGATTACAGGTTACTGATGCTGGAGTTAACAGTGAGTACAGGATTACAGGTTACTGATGCTGGAGTTAACAGTGAGTACAGGATTACAGGTTACTGATGCTGGAGTTAACAGTGAGTACAGGATTACAGGTTACTGATGCTGGAGTTAACAGTGAGTACAGGATTACAGGTTACTGATGCTGGAGTTAACAGTGAGTACAGGATTACAGGTTACTGATGCTGGAGTTAACAGTGAGTACAGGATTACAGGTTACTGATGCTGGAGTTAACAGTGAGTACAGGATTACAGGTTACTGATGCTGGAGTTAACAGTGAGTACAGGATTACAGGATTACAGGTTACATGCTAACCTGTTCAGCTGAGGGACACTAACTGAAAGCAGGTGAATCTGCCTGGAAGGAACCCAGATGGACTTCAGTTGACATGCTCTAGTCATGTACTTGTATCTCTCTGTCAACTGTGATGTAACACAGTCTGTTTGTCTGGTCTTCCTGACTGATGGTGACTCTCTCTGTGCTGTGGACTAGCTGAACCTGTTCTGAGGTGACAGGAAGAGGCACTTTGGATATTGTAATTGTCCTATGTGGATAGGACTTGGGACTTGACTCTGGTCATTATTGGATGGAATAATAGAGGATGGAGGAGAACCCAGACATCAGTAGTGATTCTGACAGGTATGTGGAGGGCCTCTGTACAAACCTAACTGCAGATAGACCTACTGGTATGTGGAGGGCCTCTGTACAAACCTAACTGCAGATAGACCTACTGGTATGTGGATGGCCTCTGTACAAACCTAACAGCAGATAGACCTACTGGTATGTGGATGGCCTCTGTACAAACCTAACAGCAGATAGACCTACTGGTATGTGGATGGCCTCTGTACAAACCTAACTGCAGATAGACCTACTGGTATGTGGATGGCCTCTGTACAAACCTAACAGCAGATAGACCTACTGGTATGTGGAGGGCCTCTGTACAAACCTAACCGCAGATAGACCTACTGGTATGTGGAGGGCCTCTGTACAAACCTAACTGCAGATAGACCTACTGGTATGTGGATGGCCTCTGTACAAACCTAACAGCAGATAGACCTACTGGTATGTGGATGGCCTCTGTACAAACCTAACTGCAGATAGACCTACTGGTATGTGGAGGGCCTCTGTACAAACCTAACAGCAGATAGACCTACTGGTATGTGGAGGGCCTCTGTACAAACCTAACTGCAGATAGACCTACTGGTATGTGGATGGCCTCTGTACAAACCTAACTGCAGATAGACCTACTGGTATGTGGAGGGCCTCTGTACAAACCTAACTGCAGATAGACCTACTGGTATGTGGATGTCCTCTGTACAAACCTAACAGCAGATAGACCTACTGGTATGTGGAGGGCCTCTGTACAAACCTAACAGCAGATAGACCTACTGGTATGTGGAGGGCCTCTGTACAAACCTAACTGCAGATAGACCTACTGGTATGTGGATGGCCTCTGTACAAACCTAACTGCAGATAGACCTACTGGTATGTGGATGGCCTCTGTACAAACCTAACAGCAGATAGACCTACTGGTATGTGGAGGGCCTCTGTACAAACCTAACTGCAGATAGACCTACTGGTATGTGGATGGCCTCTGTACAAACCTAACTGCAGATAGACCTACTGGTATGTGGAGGGCCTCTGTACAAACCTAACAGCAGATAGACCTACTGGTATGTGGAGGGCCTCTGTACAAACCTAACAGCAGATAGACCTACTGGTATGTGGAGGGCCTCTGTACAAACCTAACCGCAGATAGACCTACTGGTATGTGGAGGGCCTCTGTACAAACCTAACAGCAGATAGACCTACTGGTATGTGGAGGGCCTCTGTACAAACCTAACTGCAGATAGACCTACTGGTATGTGGAGGGCCTCTGTACAAACCTAACTGCAGATAGACCTACTGGTATGTGGAGGGCCTCTGTACAAACCTAACTGCAGATAGACCTACTGGTATGTGGAGGGCCTCTGTACAAACCTAACCGCAGATAGACCTACTGGTATGTGGAGGGCCTCTGTACAAACCTAACAGCAGATAGACCTACTGGTATGTGGAGGGCCTCTGTACAAACCTAACAGCAGATAGACCTACTGGTATGTGGAGGGCCTCTGTACAAACCTAACCGCAGATAGACCTACTGGTATGTGGAGGGCCTCTGTACAAACCTAACAGCAGATAGACCTACTGGTATGTGGAGGGCCTCTGTACAAACCTAACTGCAGATAGACCTACTGGTATGTGGAGGGCCTCTGTACAAACCTAACCGCAGATAGACCTACTGGTATGTGGAGGGCCTCTGTACAAACCTAACCGCAGATAGACCTACTGGTATGTGGAGGGCCTCTGTACAAACCTAACTGCAGATAGACCTACTGGTATGTGGAGGGCCTCTGTACAAACCTAACAGCAGATAGACCTACTGGTATGTGGAGGGCCTCTGTACAAACCTAACAGCAGATAGACCTACTGGTATGTGGAGGGCCTCTGTACAAACCTAACAGCAGATAGACCTACTGGTATGTGGAGGGCCTCTGTACAAACCTAACAGCAGATAGACCTACTGGTAGGTCAGATCGTTCACAGCTTTGTGGAAGTTACCTGTGGCGCTGATGTTTAGGCCAAGGTATGTATAGTGTTTTGTGTGCTCTAGGGCAACAGTGTCTAGATGGAATTTGTATTTGTGGTCCTGGTGACTGGACCTTTTTTGGAACACCATTATTTTGGTCATACTGAGATTTACTGTCAGGGCCCAGGTCTGTCAGAATCTGTGCATAAGATCTAGGTGCTGCTGTAGGCCCTCCTTGGTTGGTGACAGAAGCACCAGATCATCAGCAAACAGCAGACATTTGACTTCGGATTCTAGCAGGGGGAGGCCGGGTGCTGCAGACTTTTCTAGTGCCCGCGCCAATTCGTTGATATATATGTTGAAGAGGGTGGGGCTTAAGCTGCATCCCTGTCTAACCCCACGACCCTGTGTGAAGAAATGTGTGTGTTTTTTGCCAATTTTAACCGCACACGTGTTGTTTGTGTACATGGATTTTATAATGTCGTATGTTTTACCCCCAACACCACTTTCCATCAGTTTGTATAGCAGACCCTCATGGCAGATTGAGTCGAAGGCTTTTTTGAAATCAACAAAGCATGAGAAGACTTTGCCTTTGTTTTGGTTTGTTTGGTTGTCAATTAGGGTGTGCAGGGTGAATACATGGTCTGTTGTACGGTAATTTGGTAAAAAGCCAATCTGACATTTGCTCAGTACATTGTTTTCATTGAGGAAATGTACGAGTCTGCTGTTAATAATAATGCAGAGGATTTTCCCAAGGTTACTGTTGACACATATTCCATGGTAGTTATTGGGGTCAAATTTGTCTCCACTTTTGTGGATTGGGGTGATCAGTCCTTGGTTCCAAATATTGGGGAAGATGCCAGAGCTAAGTATGATGTTAAAGAGTTTTAGTATAGCCAATTGGAATTTGTTGTCTGTATATTTGATAATTTCATTGAGGATACCATCAACACCACAGGCCTTTTTGGGTTGGAGGGTTTTTATTTTGTCCTGTAACTCATTCAATGTAATTGGAGAATCCAGTGGGTTCTGGTAGTCTTTAATAGTTGATTCTAAGATCTGTATTTGATCATGTATATGTTTTTGCTCTTTATTCTTTGTTATAGAGCCAAAAAGATTGGAGAAGTGGTTTACCCATACATCTCCATTTTGGATATATAATTCTTCGTGTTGTTGTTTGTTTAGTGTTTTCCAATTTTCCCAGAAGTGGTTAGAGTCTATGGATTCTTCAATTACATTGAGCTGATTTCTGACATGCTGTTCCTTCTTTTTCCGTAGTGTATTTCTGTATTGTTTTAGTGATTCACCATAGTGAAGGCGTAGACTCAGGTTTTCCGGGTCTCTATGTTTCTATCTCTCTCTCTCTCTCTCTCTCTCTCTCTCTCTCTCTCTCTCTCTCTCTCTCTCTCTCTCTCTCTCTCTCTCTCTCTCTCTCTCTCTCTCTCTCTCTCTCTCTCTCTTTCTCTCTCTCTCTCTCAATGCAAAGGTCTTTATTGTCATGGGAAACATATGTTTACATTACCAAGGCAAATGGAATAGACAATAAACAAAAGGGAAATAAACAAGGGAAACATTAGTGAACGTTACACACACACAATAGTTTTAAAAGAATGTAGACATTTTAAATGTTATATTATTGTCTATGTACGGTGTTGTAACAACGTGCAAGTAGTTGAAGTGTGGAAGGGAAGATAAATAAACAGATACATATGGGTTGTATTTACAATGTTGTCTGTGCTCCACTGGTTGCCCTTTTGTCATGGCAACGGGCCACACATCTTGCTGCTGCTGTGACGGCACACTGCGGAAGATATGGAAGTTTATCAATGTTTGATGTGTTTTCTAATTCTTTGTGGGTCTGTGTGATCTGAGGGAAATATGTGTCTCTACTATGGGCATACATTGGGCAGGAGGTTATGAAGTGCAGCTCAGTTTCCACTTCATTTTGTGGGCAGTGTGCACATAGCCTGTCTTCTCTGGACAGGAGGTTAGGAAGTGCAGCTCAGTTTCCACTTCATTTTGTGGGCAGTGTGCACATAGCCTGTCTTCTCTGGACAGGAGGTTAGGAAGTGCAGCTCAGTTTCCACTTAATTTTGTGGGCAGTGTGCACATAACCTGTCTTCTCGAGGGCGGCTTCTCAATAGCAAGGCTATGCTCACTGAGTCTGTACAGACAGCACCAGTCAAAAGTTTTAGAACACCTACTCATTCACAGATTTTTCTTTATTTTTACATTGTAGAATAATAGCGAAGACATCAAAACTATGAAAATAACACAAATGGAATCATGTAGTAACCAAAAAAGTGTTAAACAAATCAAAATATATTTTAGTTTTTAGATTTTTCAAAGTAGCCACCCTTTGCCTTGATGACATCTTTGCACCCTCTTGGCATTCTCTCAAGCAGAAACCAAAGAGCTAACTTCAGTCACAGAGAGCAGAGAGCAAACTCAGGCTGTATCACATCTGCCCGTGATTGGGTCCCATAGGGCGGCGCACAATTGGCCCAGCGTCGTCCGGGTTTGGCCGGGGCAGGCCATCATCTGACTTGCCTAGTTAAATAAAGGTTAAATAAAATTAAAAAATATTCAGTCATAGAGCAAATAAGGAGCTAATTTCAAATAAGGAGCTAATTTCAGTCACAGAGAGCAGAGGGGGTTAACTTCAGTCACAGAGAGCAGAGAGGGTTAACTTCAGTCACAGAGAGCAGAAAGGGCTAACTCCAGTCACAGAGACCAGAGAGGGCTAACTCCAGTCACAGAGAGCAGAGATGGCTAACTCCAGTCACAGAGAGAATGGGGAGCTAACTCCAGTCACAGAGAGCAGAGAGGGCTAACTCCAGTCACAGAGAGCAGAGAGAGCTAACTCCAGTCACAGAGAGAATGGGGAGCTAACTCCAGTCACAGAGAGCAGAGAGGGCTACCTCCAGTCACAGAGAGCAGAGCGGGCTAACTTCAGTCACAGAGAGCAGAGAGGGCTAACTCCAGTCACAGAGAACAGAGCGGACTAACTCCAGTCACAGAGTACAGAGAGGGCTAACTCTAGTCACAGATAGCAGAGCGGGCTAACTCCAGTCACAGAGAGCAGAGAGGGCTAACTCCAGTCACAGAGAACAGAGAGGGCTAACTCTAGTCACAGAGAGCAGAGCTGGCTAACTCCAGTCACAGAGAACAGAGGGGGCTAACTCCAGTCACAGAGATCAGAGAGGGCTAACTCTAGTCACAGAGAACAGAGCGGGCTAACTCCAGTCACAGAGAGAATGGGGAGCTAAATGCTAACTCCCTTCAGTCCAATGTGACACTCTGGAATGCTGTAAATATTTAACAATGCCTTGTAAGACTGCTGCTGAGGTGCCAGATGTCTCCTCCTATCACCTGCCAGGACAGTGAGTGCCGTTAGCACCAATTCAACCCGGCTCGACTTGACAGACACTCCTATTCATTTAGTATCAACTGTTAATATGTAACCTGTGCAAGATGCCAACTGTTATTCAATATTCTTGATTGTTGCATGTCGGGAGATGTATGGTAGGTGGCAAAAAAAAAGCAGGTTTTAAAGTACGTCTTTGTTCCTTTGATGGTAAACCCACGTGGCAAACAAACACGCCACATATGTCTCCTGCTCATTTAGACATCATCAGCCGGCTGTCTGGTACTGAACATTTAATGAGACATGGTGTCGCCTGCACAGCGCAGGGCAGGAAGGGGACAGTTGACTGCACACCTGTTATGTTCTGTATTCCTCGACTCGTAGACAAAAGGGTTCCAAAAGGGTTATTCTGCTGTCCCCGTAGGAGAACCCGTATTGGTTCCAGGTAGACCCCTTTTTTTGTTTCAAGGTAGAACACACGTTTGGGTTTCACATAGAACCCTCTGAGGAAAAGGTTCTACACGGAACCCAAAAGGGTTCTAACAAAAAGGGTATTACCTGGAACCAAAAAGGGTTCTCCTATGGGGACAGTCGAAGAACCCTTTTAGGTTCTACGAGTGTAGCTCTGGACTGGACTAGACCGGACCGGACTGGATTGGACTGGACCGGACCGGACTGGACTGGACCGGACTGGACCGGACCGGACTGGACTGGATTGGACTGGACCGGACTGGACCGGACCGGACTGGATGTTCAGAATACACTGTAACATGATCAGAATCTCCACTGTATGCTGCAAGTGGTGCTGGTCGGGACAACATTAACCACTTTCAATGTGACTTGTTAGCTTATGCTAATGCTAGTCAGTTTGTCAGTCCAGATTTTGTGAAATTCCAGCCCACTGTTACAGTAGAAACGGTTTGTGATTCTCTGTACTCGTAGAGTATAGGGTACATGTTCTATCTGAGACTTGAATGATACTGTCTGTACATGGCATCGTTAGTTAGCAATCTTAGCCAAAACACATAGAAAATGATATCATGTTTGAACAACATAATTATTTTCTTGTTGGTGTCACGTATGGCTGAGCAGTGTTCTTTTTAATTGATTTTTAATTTAATTTAATGATATAATATTATATTGAGTTACTTTTGTGCAATTAATATCAAGCCGAACTTCTGAAGCTGAGAACAAAATGAATAGTATTGCAAACAAAAATAATTATATTTAAAGTAAAAAATAAACCCCAAAGTTTTGAGAGCAACAACAAATTAGCAAAGAAATTATTTGGAAATTTGATAACAAATGAATTGTAAATGAATTAAAAAACATTTGTTTTTAGTGAAACATTTTCAATGATAATCCGTTTGTGATCAAAAGCCTCTTTGCCTGCAATTTCCCTGACCTTTGATTATACATTACCCTGACCTTTGATTATACATTACCCTGACCTTTGATTATACATTACCCTGACCTTTGATTATATATCACCCTGACCTTTGATTATATATCACCCTGACCTTTGATTATACATTACCCTGACCTTTGATTATATATCACCCTGACCTTTGATTATATATCACCCTGACCTTTGATTATACATCACCCTGACCTTTGATTATATATCACCCTGACCTTTGATTATATATCACCCTGACCTTTGATTATATATCACCCTGACCTTTGATTATATATCACCCTGACCTTTGATTATATATCACCCTGACCTTTGATTATACATCACCCTGACCTTTGATTATATATCACCCTGACCTTTGATTATATATCACCCTGACCTTTGATTATATATCACCCTGACCTTTGATTATATATCACCCTGACCTTTGATTATATATCACCCTGACCTTTGATTATATATCACCCTGACCTTTGATTATATATCACCCTGACCTTTGATTATATATCACCCTGACCTTTGATTATACATCACCCTGACCTTTGATTATACATTACCCTGACCTTTGATTATACATTACCCTGACCTTTGATTATACATTACCCTGACCTTTGATTATACATTACCCTGACCTTTGATTATACATTACCCTGACCTTTGATTATATATCACCCTGACCTTTGATTATATATCACCCTGACCTTTGATTATATATCACCCCGACCTTTGATTATATATCACCCCGACCTTTGATTATACATTACCCTGACCTTTGATTATACATCACCCTGACCTTTGATTATACATTACCCTGACCTTTGATTATACATTACCCTGACCTTTGATTATACATTTCCCTGACCTTTGATTATACATCACCCTGACCTTTGATTATATATCACCCTGACCTTTGATTATATATCACCCTGACCTTTGATTATACATCACCCCGACCTTTGATTATACATCACCCTGACCTTTGATTATACATTACCCTGACCTTTGATTATACATTACCCTGACCTTTGATTATACATTACCCTGACCTTTGATTATACATTACCCTGACCTTTGATTATACATTACCCTGACCTTTGATTATACATTACCCTGACCTTTGAATATACATTACCCTGACCTTTGGTTATACACCCTGACCTTTGATTATACATTACCCTGACCTTTGATTATACATTACCCTGACCTTTGATTATACATTACCCTGATCTTTGATTATACATCACCCTGACCTTTGATTATACATTACCCTGACCTTTGATTATACATTACCCTGACCTTTGATTATACATTACCCTGACCTTTGATTATACATCACCCTGACCTTTGATCATACATTACCCTGACCTTTGATTATACATTACCCTGACCTTTGATTATACATTACCCTGACCTTTGATTATACATTACCCTGACCTTTGATTATATATCACCCTGACCTTTGATTATATATCACCCTGACCTTTGATTATACATTACCCTGACCTTTGAATATACATTACCCTGACCTTTGATTATACGTTACCCTGACCTTTGATTATACATTACCCTGACCTTTGATTATACATTACCCTGACCTTTGATTATACATTACCCTGATCTTTGATTATACATCACCCTGACCTTTGATTATACATTACCCTGACCTTTGATTATATATCACCCTGACCTTTGATTATATATCACCCCGACCTTTGATTATATATCACCCCGACCTTTGATTATATATCACCCTGACCTTTGATTATATATCACCCCGACCTTTGATTATACATCACCCTGACCTTTGATTATATATCACCCTGACCTTTGATTATATATCACCCTGACCTTTGATTATATATCACCCTGACCTTTGATTATATATCACCCTGACCTTTGATTATATATCACCCTGACCTTGATTATATATCACCCTGACCTTTGATTATATATCACCCTGACCTTTGATTATATATCACCCTGACCTTTGATTATATATCACCCTGACCTTTGATTATATATCACCCTGACCTTTGATTATATATCACCCTGACCTTTGATTATATATCACCCTGACCTTTGATTATATATCACCCTGACCTTTGATTATACATTACCCTGACCTTTGATTATACATTACCCTGACCTTTGATTATACATTACCCTGACCTTTGATTATACATTACCCTGACCTTTGATTATACATTACCCTGACCTTTGATTATATATCACCCTGACCTTTGATTATATATCACCCTGACCTTTGATTATACATCACCCTGACCTTTGATTATATATCACCCTGACCTTTGATTATACATTACCCTGACCTTTGATTATACATTACCCTGACCTTTGATTATACATTACCCTGACCTTTGATTATACATTACCCTGACCTTTGATTATACATTACCCTGACCTTTGATTATACATTACCCTGACCTTTGATTATACATTACCCTGACCTTTGATTATACATTACCCTGACCTTTGATTATACATTACCCTGACCTTTGATTATATATCACCCTGACCTTTGATTATATATCACCCTGACCTTTGATTATATATCACCCTGACCTTTGATTATATATCACCCTGACCTTTGATTATATATCACCCTGACCTTTGATTATATATCACCCTGACCTTTGATTATATATCACCCTGACCTTTGATTATATATCACCCTGACCTTTGATTATATATCACCCTGACCTTTGATTATACATTACCCTGACCTTTGATTATATATCACCCTGACCTTTGATTATATATCACCCTGACCTTTGATTATATATCACCCTGACCTTTGATTATATATCACCCTGACCTTTGATTATACATCACCCTGACCTTTGATTATACATCACCCTGACCTTTGATTATACATCACCCTGACCTTTGATTATACATTACCCTGACCTTTGATTATACATCACCCTGACCTTTGATTATACATTACCCTGACCTTTGATTATACATTACCCTGACCTTTGATTATATATCACCCTGACCTTTGATTATACATTACCCTGACCTTTGATTATACATTACCCTGACCTTTGATTATACATCACCCTGACCTTTGATTATACATTACCCTGACCTTTGATTATACATTACCCTGACCTTTGATTATACATCACCCTGACCTTTGATTATACATTACCCTGACCTTTGATTATACATTACCCTGACCTTTGATTATACATTACCCTGACCTTTGATTATACATTACCCTGACCTTTGATTATATATCACCCTGACCTTTGATTATATATCACCCCGACCTTTGATTATACATTACCCTGACCTTTGATTATATATCACCCTGACCTTTGATTATATATCACCCTGACCTTTGATTATATATCACCTGACCTTTGATTATATATCACCCTGACCTTTGATTATATATCACCCTGACCTTTGATTATACATCACCCTGACCTTTGATTATATATCACCCTGACCTTTGATTATATATCACCCTGACCTTTGATTATACATTACCCTGACCTTTGATTATATATCACCCTGACCTTTGATTATATATCACCCTGACCTTTGATTATATATCACCCTGACCTTTGATTATACATTACCCTGACCTTTGATTATATATCACCCTGACCTTTGATTATATATCACCCTGACCTTTGATTATACATCACCCTGACCTTTGATTATACATTACCCTGACCTTTGATTATACATTACCCTGACCTTTGATTATATATCACCCTGACCTTTGATTATATATCACCTGACCTTTGATTATATATCACCCTGACCTTTGATTATATATCACCCTGACCTTTGATTATATATCACCCCGACCTTTGATTATACATCACCCTGACCTTTGATTATACATCACCCTGACCTTTGATTATACATCACCCTGACCTTTGATTATACATTACCCTGACCTTTGATTATACATCACCCTGACCTTTGATTATACATTACCCTGACCTTTGATTATACATCACCCTGACCTTTGATTATACATCACCCTGACCTTTGATTATACATTACCCTGACCTTTGATTATACATTACCCTGACCTTTGATTATACATTACCCTGACCTTTGATTATACATTACCCTGACCTTTGATTATACATTACCCTGACCTTTGATTATATATCACCCTGACCTTTGATTATACATAACCCTAGACTTTGATTTCACTTCCTTTATTTTATAGGTAAGTGAAGAAATAAAACAGTAAAAAGACAGTGAAAAATAACAGTAGAGAGGCTATATACAGTAGAGAGGTTATATACAGTAGAGAGGTTATATACAGTAGAGAGGCTATATACAGTAGAGAGGCTATATACAGTAGAGAGGCTATATACAGTAGAGAGGCTACATACAGTAGAGAGGCTATATACAGTAGCAAGGCTGTATACACTAGTGAGGCTATATACAGTAGAGAGGCTATATACAGTAGAGAGGCTATATACAGGCACTAGTTAGTCGGGCTGATTGAGGTAGACAAATATTAATTTGCACAAAGTCTGCTGCCTCAGTGTCTTTAGATATTTTTGTCAGATGTTACTATGGAATTCTGAAGTATAATTACAAGCATTTCATAAGTGTCAAAGGCTTTTATTGACAATTATATGAAGTTGATGCAAAGAGTCAATATTTGTGTTGACCCTTCTTTTTCAAGACCTCTGCAATCCGTCCTGGCATGCTGTCAATTAACTTCTGTGCCACATCCTGACTGATGGCAACCCATTCTTACATAATCAATGCTTGGAGTTTGTCAGAATTTGTGGGTTTATCTTTGTCCACCCACCTCTTGAGGATTGACCACAAGCTCTCAATGGGATTAAAGTCTGGGGAGTTTCCTGGCCATGGACCCAAAATATCTATGTTTTGTTCCCCGAGCCACTTAGTTATCACTTTTGCCTTATGGCAAGGTGCTCCATCATGCTGGAAAAGGCATTGTTCGTCACCAAAATGTTCCTGGATGGTTAGGAGAAGTTGCTCCTGGAGGATGTATTGGTACCATTCTTTATTCATGGCTGTGTTCTTAGGCAAAATTGTGAGTGAGCCCACTCCCTTGGCTGAGAAGCAACCCCACACATGAATGGTCTCAGGATGCTTTACTGTTGGCATGACACAGGACTGATGGTAGTGCTCACCTTGTCTTCTCCGGACAAGCTTTTTTCCAGATGCCCCAAACAATCGGAAAGGGGATTCATTAGAGAAAATGACTTTACCCCAGTCCTCAGCAGTCCAATCCCTGTACCTTTTGCAGAATATCAGTCTGTCCCTGATGCTTTTCCTGGAGTGAGAAGAAGTAAGTCGCTCTGGATAAGAGCGTCTGCTAAATGACTTAAATGTAAATGTAAAAGTGAGAAGTGGCTTCTTTGCTGCCCTTCTTGACACCAGGCCATCCTCCAAAAGTCTTCACCTCACTGTGCGTGCAGATGCACTCACACCTGCATGCTGCCATTCCTGAGCAAACTCTGTACTGGTGGTGCCCCGATCCTGCAGCTGAATCAACTTCAGGAGACGGTCCTAGCGCTTGCGGGACTTTCTTGGGCGCCCTGAAGCCTTCTTCACAACAGTTGAACCACTGTTCTTGATGATCCGATAAATGGTTGATTTAGGTGCAATCTTACTGGCAGCAATATCCTTGCCTGTGAAGCCCTTTTTGTGCAAAGCAATGATGACGGCACGTGTTTCCCTGCAGGTAACCATGGTTGACAGAGGAAGAACAATGATTCATGCACCACCCTCCTTTTGAAGCTTCCAACCTGTTTTTCAAACTCAATCAGCATGACAGAGTGATCTCCAGCCTTGTCCTCGTCAACACTCACACCTGTGTTAACGAGAGAATCACTGACATACTGTCAGATGGTCCTTTTGTGGCAGGGCTGAAATGCATTAGAAATGTTTTTTTTGGAATTCAGTTTATTTGAATGGCAAAGAGGGACTTTGCAATTCATCTCAATTCATCTGATCACTCTTTATAACATTCTGGAGTATATGCAAATTGCCATCATACGAACTGAGGCAGTAGACTTTGTGAAAATTAATATTTGTGTTATTCTCAAAACCTTTGGCCACGCCTGTACATGTAGATATGGTTAGTGACTATGCATATATGATAAACAGAGAGTAGCAGCAGTTCTGGATAAATGTCCTGGCAGCAGTCCTGGCTAAATGACCAACCTAACCCCATTCCATAATGGCCACCTAATCATCCCCAATATTCATAATTGGCATATATCCGTCCTCACCTCTCCACCATTCTAGCTGATGTGTGGTGAGTGTTCTGGCACAAAATGGTTGCCATGCATCACCCAAGGGGGTGCCACACACTGGTTGTGGAGGAGATGAGTTTCCCCATACCTCAATTACCTCGTACACCTGCTCCTCGACTCGATACTGGTACTCCCTGTATATAGCCATGTTATTTTCTACTTCCTGTATATAGCCATGTTATTTTCTACTTCCTGTATATAGCCATGTTATTTTCTACTTCCTGTATATAGCCATGTTATTTTCTACTTCCTGTATATAGTCATGTTATTTTCTACTTCCTGTATATAGCCATGTTATTTTCTGCTTCCTGTATATAGCCATGTTATTTTCTACTTCCTGTATATAGCCATGTTATTTTCTACTTCCTGTATATAGCCATGTTATTTTCTACTTCCTGTATATAGCCATGTTATTTTCTACTCCCTGTATATAGCCATGTTATTTTCTACTTCCTGTATATAGCCATGTTATTTTCTACTTCCTGTATATAGCCATGTTATTTTCTACTTCCTGTATATAGCCATGTTATTTTCTACTTCCTGTATATAGCCATGTTATTTTCTACTCCCTGTATATAGCCATGTTATTTTCTACTTCCTGTATATAGCCATGTTATTTTCTACTTCCTGTATATAGCCATGTTATTTTCTACTTCCTGTATATAGCCATGTTATTTTCTACTTCCTGTATATAGCCATGTTATTTTCTACTCCCTGTATATAGCCATGTTATTTTCTACTCCCTGTATATAGCCATGTTATTTTCTACTCCTGTATATAGCCATGTTATTTTCTACTCCTGTATATAGCCATGTTATTTTCTACTTCCTGTATATAGCCATGTTATTTTCTACTCCTGTATATAGCCATGTTATTTTCTACTCCTGTATATAGCCATGTTATTTTCTACTCCTGTATATAGCCATGTTATTTTCTACTCCCTGTATATAGCCATGTTATTTTCTACTCCTGTATATAGCCATGTTATTTTCTACTCCCTGTATATAGCCATGTTATTTTCTACTCCCTGTATATAGCCATGTTATTTTCTACTCCTGTATATAGCCATGTTATTTTCTACTCCTGTATATAGCCATGTTATTTTCTACTTCCTGTATATAGCCATGTTATTTTCTACTCCCTGTATATAGCCATGTTATTTTCTACTCCCTGTATATAGCCATGTTATTTTCTACTCCTGTATATAGCCATGTTATTTTCTACTCCCTGTATATAGCCATGTTATTTTCTACTCCTGTATATAGCCATGTTATTTTCTACTCCTGTATATAGCCATGTTATTTTCTACTTCCTGTATATAGCCATGTTATTTTCTACTCCTGTATATAGCCATGTTATTTTCTACTTCCTGTATATAGCCATGTTATTTTCTACTCCCTGTATATAGCCATGTTATTTTCTACTCCCTGTATATAGCCATGTTATTTTCTACTCCCTGTATATAGCCATGTTATTTTCTACTCCCTGTATATAGCCATGTTATTTTCTGCTCCCTGTATATAGCCATGTTATTTTCTACTCCCTGTATATAGCCATGTTATTTTCTACTTCTCAGGCCAGAGGCACAATGTATGAATTTATGATTGGCTCAGAATCATTGGCCAGTACAGAGAATTAAGTAAAACCACAAGTCCAAATCCCTATCTCTGTATATGGCGTTTTCTTTATGTGAAGCCCAATCCAAACGGGCTTCCCTTGATACTTTTCACACTTTTTTCACTCACTCAGCCAATCAGCATTGAGCTAAACTATTATTATTATTTTTTTTAATGTATCAAGAAAAGCCAAATGCTCGCTGGCTTCCCTTGCATTCAATGCTACGGGCTGCAACAATGTCATTCTCTTTTGGACCAGACAGCATCAGATAGATGTCCTACACATATTGAGACAGAGGGGGCGCTGTTTCGTTCCCTCAGATGCTTTTCTCCGGTAGAGATACATTCAGCCTCTTGCGAATTGAAGGAAAGTGATCAAACACAGAGAGATGAAAGAGAAATGATTTTATTATTGGGAGGAAGCCTGACTTCCCTTGGCATTCATGAATACACCTCACGCTACTCAAGTCACTTCCTGATATGTGTTTATTGGGCTATCAGTGTGTGTGTTTGTGTGAGATGCTGTTAGTTTTGGGGCCAGGTGCAGAATGGTGCAGACAGGTGCTGCCCGGCTCTTCAGTTTCAGCTTAAACAAAAGACTTGACGTGTGTTTGAGACCCGCTTCACCTTCCAGTAGTCATGACTACGTCACACCTGTAGATCCAAACAGCTCTCTGATCAGTTACCTGTGATCACACCTGAACAATGATTTAACAAGCTAAAGGTTATATGATCTCATGCTGTGTTGATTCTGTGACGATGCGTGTGATTCACATGGGCAGAGTAGAGATAGATAGATAGATAGATAGATAGATAGATAGATAGATAGATAGATAGATAGATAGATATTAGTTATTTAAGTGTCATTCACCATATTTCTTTATACAAACCAAATCCTCTCAGATCTGCACACGTGCATGGGGTGTAGGACTTAATGGTTGATTTTGGGATCTTCTCCCACTTCCCTCGCTCTCTTGGTCCCGCCCATCTTTTGTTTCTTATGCCCTAACTTCCTCCCATCCTCTGCCATCCTCTGCCATCCTCTCCCATCCTCTGCCATCCTCTGCCATCCTCTGCCATCCTCTGCCATCCTCTGCCATCCTCTGCCATCCTCTGCCATCCTCTGCCATCCTCTGCCATCCTCTGCCATCCTCTGCCATCCTCTGCCATCCTCTGCCATCCTCTCCCATCCTCTGCCATCCTCTGCCATCCTCTCCCATCCTCTGCCATCCTCTGCCATCCTCTGCCATCCTCTGCCATCCTCTCCCATCCTCTGCCATCCTCTGCCATCCTCTCCCATCCTCTGCCATCCTCTGCCATCCTCTGCCATCCTCTGCCATCCTCTCCCATCCTCTGCCATCCTCTGCCATCCTCTCCCATCCTCTGCCATCCTCTGCCATCCTCTGCCATCCTCTGCCATCCTCTGCCATCCTCTGCCATCCTCTGCCATCCTCTTCCATCCTCTGCCATCCTCTGCCATCCTCTGCCATCCTCTCCCATCCTCTGCCATCCTCTGCCATCCTCTGCCATCCTCTGCCATCCTCTGCCATCCTCTGCCATCCTCTGCCATCCTCTGCCATCCTCTGCCATCCTCTGCCATCCTCTGCCATCCTCTGCCACTGCCCTTCTAATTTAGACATATTGTTAAAGCCTGTCAGTCTATGGAGTCTTTGATTTAACACCTGTTAGACAGAATTCCCTGGCTGGTGCTGCAGTAGCAGTGAGAAGCCAGAGGAGAGTCTTCTTTATAACATAAAGTACAATTTAACAGGTGAACAGACAGTTGATATTTTTGCATTGACGTGTGTAGGTTACTGTGGTTTAATATATATATATATATTTGAGTAGACATTGTTTCAGAATTCGCAGGGCAGCATATTTAGGTTTTGGGCGAAAAAAATTCATGCAAACCATTATTTGAATTCAAATGATTTTTTTACAGGTGTGGAATTGTTTTTGTCTTTCAGCAAATGTCATTTGATAAAGACAACATCCAAGACCTCCAAAGTCATTTGATAAAGTTCACTGTTACTATTTCCTTTCGATAGCCTACTGTCTTCGCCTAATTCCAAGCAATTAAAGGTGTTATTGTCACGGTAAAAAGGGGACTGATGGGCATGAATCATAATGCTTGTTCACACGCATACAGTTAACCAACTGTTCCCCTGAACAAGGTAGTTAACCCACTGTTCCCCTGAGCAAGGCAGTTAACCAACTGTTCCCCTGAACAAGGCAGTTAACCCACTGTTCCCCTGAACAAGGCAGTTAACCCACTGTTCCCCTGAACAAGGCAGTTAACCCACTGTTCCCCTGAACAAGGCAGTTAACCAACTGTTCCCCTGAACAAGGCAGTTAACCCACTGTTCCCCTGAACAAGGCAGTTAACCCACTGTTCCCCTGAACAAGGCAGTTAACCCACTGTTCCCCTGAACAAGGCAGTTAACCCACTGTTCGTTCCCCTGAACAAGGCAGTTAACCCACTGTTCCCCTGAACAAGGCAGTTAACCCACTGTTCCCCTGAACAAGGCAGTTAACCCACTGTTCCCTGAACAAGGTAGTTAACCCACTGTTCCCCTGAACAAGGCAGTTAACCCACTGTTCCCCTGAACAAGGCAGTTAACCCACTGTTCCCCTGAACAAGGCAGTTAACCCACTGTTCCCCTGAACAAGGCAGTTAACCCACTGTTCCCCTGAACAAGGCAGTTAACCCACTGTTCCCCTGAACAAGGCAGTTAACCCACTGTTCCCCTGAACAAAGCAGTTAACCCACTGTTCCCCTGAACAAAGGCTGTTAACCCACTGTTCCCCTGAACAAGGCTGTTAACCCACTGTTCCCCTGAACAAGGCAGTTAACCCACTGTTCCCCTAAACAAGGCAGTTAACCCACTGTTCCCTGAGCAAGGCAGTTAACCAACTGTTCCCTGAACAAGGCAGTTAACCAACTGTTCCCTGAACAAGGCAGTTAACCCACTGTTCCCTGAACAAGGCAGTTAACCCACTGTTCCCTGAACAAAGCAGTTAACCCACTGTTCCCCTGAACAAGGCAGTTAACCCACTGTTCCCCTGAACAAAGCAGTTAACCCACTGTTCCCCTGAACAAGGCAGTTAACCCACTGTTCCCCTGAACAAAGCAGTTAACCCACTGTTCCCCTGAACAAGGCTGTTAACCCACTGTTCCCCTGAACAAGGCTGTTAACCCACTGTTCCCCTGAACAAGGCAGTTAACCCACTGTTCCCCTAAACAAGGCAGTTAACCCACTGTTCCCCTGAGCAAGGCAGTTAACCAACTGTTCCCCTGAACAAGGCAGTTAACCCACTGTTCCCCTGAACAAGGCAGTTAACCCCCTGTTCCCCTGAACAAGGCAGTTAACCCACTGTTCCCCTGAACAAGGCAGTTAACCCCCTGTTCCCCTGAACAAGGTAGTTAACCCACTGTTCCCCTGAACAAGGCAGTTAACCCACTGTTCCCCTGAGCAAGGCAGTTAACCCCCTGTTCCCCTGGCGCCGAAGACGTGAATGTCTCTGATTCAGAGGGTTAAATGAGGAAGACACATTTCAGTTGAAGGCATTCAGTTGTACAAATGACTAGGTATCCCCCTTTCCCTCCTCCTTTCCCCTTTTCCCTCCTCCTTTCCCCTCCTCCTTTCCCCTTTTCCCTCCTCCTTTCCCCTCCCCCTTTCCCCTTTCCCTCCCCCTTTCCCCTTTCCCTCCTCCTTTCCCCTCCCCCTTTCCCCTCCCCCTTTCCCCTTTCCCCTCCCCCTTTCCCCTTTCCCCTCCCCCTTTCCCCTCCTCCTTTCCCCTTTCTCCTCCCCCTTTCCCCTTTCCCTCCTCCTTTCCCCTCCCCCTTTCCCCTTTCCCCTCCCCCTTTCCCTCCTCCTTTCCCCTCCCCCTTTCCCCTTTCCCCTCCTCCTTTCCCCTTCCCCTTTCCCCTCCTCCTTTCCCCTCCTCCTTTCCCCTTCCCCTTTCCCCTTCCCCTTTCCCCTCCCCCTTTCCCCTTTCCCCTCCTCCTTTCCCCTTCCCCTTTCCCCTCCTCCTTTCCCCTCCCCCTTTCCCTTATAAGCGGAAACATGCATATGTATGACGACGTGCGCCGTATGTATAAATCTGAATATTTTATTGCGTGCTCAGTTTTCAGAAATGGAGGAGGAGGACGACAATGAGTAGAATCTGTTCTGAGACATCGCACCAATAGGCTCCATCGATTTAGCCCTGCGCAGCATGTGATTGGTTGGGAGGAGGGCAGTAATTTGAACTGCCTCTCAGTCTAGAGGTGTGTGTGTGTGTATGTGTGTGTGTGTGTGTGTGTGTGTGTGCGTGTGCGTGTGCGTGTGCGTGTGTGTGTGTGTGTGTGACGTGACGTGACTCTTCTAGTTCTACATGGTGGAATCAGTCTCTCGTCTTTGTTGTAGAGAGAGGTAGTTAGTTACTGCTGTACTGTATGTGCAGCAGGTGTGTGTGTTGAGGAATTTGCTACTACTGTCGTGGAGTGTCGGAGGAGAGGGGCGGACAGCGACAGAGTTGTTCTGTCTCAGTCTTGTATCTCTGGAGAGTTACATCTGCTGTCGATAATATCTGATCCGTGATGAGTAAGGTAAACGGCTCACCTGTGCTGCTACAGCTGCACGACTAACCCACCCTTCTGAAATGCATCTGAGCTCTTTAAACCTCTCAGGCTATAATTATCCTTCATCATCAGGATCAGTTTCACCACAATTAGCATAGTCATGTGTCACAATGTTTTTCCTCAGCAGGCTGAGGGAAACAAGGGTTTATCCTTCACCGGTGACAGAAGCATTAGAGTTATTTTAGATCCGGACCAAACTGGGGTTGTTTGATCTGGGGGGTTAGATGAAAAGAGTGTTTTTTTCCCCTAGATCTTTCCAGAAAG
Source organism: Oncorhynchus keta (assembly GCF_023373465.1). Lineage (NCBI taxonomy): Eukaryota > Metazoa > Chordata > Actinopteri > Salmoniformes > Salmonidae > Oncorhynchus > Oncorhynchus keta. The sequence continues at coordinate 7,245,836 of NC_068429.1, read as the reverse complement.
TGCCTGAAGTCAAAGAGCAACCGTCCACTTCACTTCAAAGAGAACTTCTGAGATCAACTATATTTTCTTTGCACGTTGAGTCACGTGATACTTTTGTCTGGGGGACATTGTTTTGAATAGCTTTTGTTCACCATTCAATCTCTGTCCCCATATGTAAATGTGCAGGTGCAGTATTTTTTTGTGGTGACTAGTTTTCCAACCAGGAAATAGATCATCCTTTAAGATAATATCTTATAGGGTTTTATGTGGCGTGGCCTGCCATTGATCTGCTTTATTCAGTACTGGAAATGGTAAGACGATAATATAAAATAACTAAATGTTCGTAGCAGGTTAGGAGAATGAGGTTAAGGTTAGGAAAAGGGCTAGCTAAAGAAATGCTAACATTCTCCCGCGACGCCACTTCATTTGACATAAATAGTATCCCGTCTAGCCATAACCCTAGAGAATCAGGCCTTTCTGTCTTGTGAGATACTGTAGACATCATCAATAACTAACAGAGGAAACTAATGTTCCCAAAACACATTTACTTGAACAACAGCCTGGTAAAAGTCCGGTAAAAAAGAAAAGAAAAGAATGACTGTTTGTGCCGTCATTCTGTTACCGAACACGGCATGCTGTTTGTGCCGTCATTCTGTTACCGAACACGGCATGCTGTTTGTGCCGTCATTCTGTTACCAAACACGACATGCTGTTTGTGCCGTCATTCTGTTACCGAACACGGCATGCTGTTTGTGCCGTCATTCTGTTACCGAACACGGCATGCTGTTTGTGCCGTCATTCTGTTACCGAACACGACATGCTGTTTGTGCCGTCATTCTGTTACCGAACACGGCATGCTGTTTGTGCCGTCATTCTGTTACCGAACACGGCATGCTGTTTGTGCCGTCATTCTGTTACCGAACACGGCATGCTGTTTGTGCCGTCATTCTGTTACCGAACACGGCATGCTGTTTGTGCCGTCATTCTGTTACCGAACACGGCATGCTGTTTGTGCCGTCATTCTGTTACCGAACACGGCATGCTGTTTGTGCCGTCATTCTGTTACCGAACACGGCATGCTGTTTGTGCCGTCATTCTGTTACCAACACGGCATGCTGTTTGTGCCGTCATTCTGTTACCGAACACGGCATGCTGTTTGTGCCGTCATTCTGTTACCGAACACGGCATGCTGTTTGTGCCGTCATTCTGTTACCGAACACGGCATGCTGTTTGTGCCGTCATTCTGTTACCGAACACGGCATGCTGTTTGTGCCGTCATTCTGTTACCGAACACGGCATGCTGTTTGTGCCGTCATTCTGTTACCAAACACGACTTCTGCACTGTTCTTCAAGTTCCAGTAGAAATGGTTTAAAGTAATACATATGTGTAGAATTGTATGTTTTGTTTAACTTTGCAATCATTGTTTTTTAGTTTGACATACATTTGAAAGTGAACAAAAAAAATTGGAGTCTCAGCATTACTCTTGTTATCGTGTTGCCCATAACCATCCACATCCACCCACATGGTCGCAATTACTTTCCCCAAAAGTTTGGAGCCTCTTAGAGTCTCCTGGCTGATGTTGGTTGGCTGATGCCCCCCTGAGAACCTTCAGGAATGCCAACCAGGGTCCGGGGGGGCTCATCCTAGATGGAAACTCCTACTCCGAGACGCTTTCTACAGGACCCTGGCTGGCATTCCTGGATCTGTGGGGGCTGGGCTCTGGGACTCGGGCCAAGGCAGCTGTGGTGTGATTCAGCTTAGAGCTGTTCATTTACCTCTAGTCCTGAGTAAGCCTGTGTTGAGAACAGGAGGTGTAGGCTAATCACTGCTGAGTGCAGTAGGAGGGTCAGCCAGTAGCTAGCTGCACTGACGGACCGTAACACCAGCCCCATAATGACCCCTCTTTGTGGGCCCAGCTGAGTCTTGCTATCAGAATGTCAATGCTAAGGAGGGAGAGAGGAGAGGGGAGAATGGAGAGGGGAGAGGGGAGAGGGGAGAGGGGAGAATGGAGAGGGGAGAGTGGAGAGAAAGGAGAGGGAGAAGAGAGGGAGAGAGGAGAATGGAGAGGGAGAAGAGAGGGAGAGAGGAGAGGGTGAGAAGGAGAGAGAGAGAGACAGAGGGAAGGGTAAAACAGGCTTCGTCATGTAGCCAATGTTTTTGCATTATGGTTTACCCAGCAGGTGTCATCACTACTATCCTTTAGGCAATATCCTTTTTGCTTTTGAACGACCTGACATTTTGTAATGGTATCAGTTATTTTTGGATTTGTGAGAAGTGTCATGTGGAATGTGCATCATTAGTTTTTTGTCTCTGATAAGTTGTTGTCTCTCTGTCGTCATACTGTATCTCACTGGCTGTTGTTTTTACATTCCATCAGCTGAAGGAATCTCACTCTCTCACTCTCTCACTCTCTCACTCTCTCTCTCTGTCTCTCTCTCACTTTCTCTCTCTGTCTCTCTCGCTTTCTCTCTCTGTCTCTCTCTCTCTCTCTCTCTCTCTGTCTCTCTCTGTCTCTCTCTCTCTCACTCTCTGTCTCTCTCTCTCTCACTCTCTCTCTCTCTCTCTCTCTATCTCTCTGTCTCTCTCTCTCTCTCTCTCTCACTTTCTCTCTCTGTCTCTCTCTCTCTGTCTCTCTCTGTCTCTCTCTCACTTTCTCTCTCTGTCTCTCTCTCACGTTCTCTCTCTCTCACTCTCTCTCTCTCTCTCTCTCTCTCTCTCTCTCTCTCTCTCTCTCTCTCTCTCTCTCTCTCTCTCTCTCTCTCTCTCTCTCTCTCTCTCTCTCTCCTCTCTCTCTCTCTCTCTCTCTCTCTCTCTCTCTCTCTCTCTCTCTCTCTCTCTCTCTCTCTCTCTCTCTCTCTCTCTCTCTCTCTCTCTCTCTGTCTCTCTCTCTCTCACACTCTCTCGCACTCACTCTCTCATCCCTCTCACTCTCTCACTCTCACTCTCACTCTCTCACACTCTCACACTCACTCTCTCACTCTCTCTCTCACTCTCTCACTCTCACTCTCTCAGTGCATGAGTGTTTCTCCCCAGGAGTATGTGTTTTGGATTTTGAGAATGTGAGCGTTCAGATGTATCATCCAGTACTTTGTATACTTCAGTCCAGAAGTAATTGAGGACTGGGTATGTGCGTGTGATTAGCCCTGCTCTCCCCAAAGTTATGCCAGCAACTTGGTGTGATGTCACAGTTACCCAGCTACACGGTGTGATGTCACAGTACCCAGCTACTTGGTGTGATGTCACAGTTCTGTTTGATTGTATATTGATTATAGGAGTAATGAAAAATCTTGACTGTTTGCTGATTTAATCCCCCGAATCCTTTCTGGCTCTCAGCCTGCTGAGGAGGAACCGCCTGGGTTAAAGTACTATTTGAAATCTTTCAAATACTTTGAGTGTCTCCTTTTGTCTGACTTAAGCGCCATTGTGCCAGCCGCCAGGTGGACAATGTTTTTTAAATTTTCTATTGGTACCATTGCAAAATGCAAGTTCAACCAAGATAAAGTGCATTTGAAAAAAAGAGAAACATTTCAGTGCAATGGCTTTTCTCTTTGATTTCAGTTACATTCCAGTTACATTTAAGGTACATTAAAGTTACATTTAAGTTACATTTAAGGTACATGTAAGTTACATTTAAGGTACATGCAAGTTACATTTAAGTTACATTTAAGTTACATTTAAGGTACATGTAAGTTACATTCCAGTTACATTTCAGTTACAAGTTAAACTGGTTTTGTGTTTGATGTGTGTCTTACACAGAATTGATCACTTTAGTTGAGTCACATATTCTATTCTCAGCAACGTTCCATAACTATGCGGCCAGGTCATGTGTTCTATTCATCCTCACTTTGTTTGGCCTCTATTCCTTTGTAATTCATTATGAGAAGTCATTGAATATGTCAACGAACTGGGCGTGTGGAGATTTGTTTTAAATGTCAGTAACAGGTACACACCCGGCATCATTTGTTTGCCTGCTACGTTTAGCCAATGCTACATGTGTACTCTATGAGCATCAATCTACATACTATTTCTATGGCTATTTACATGTTAAAAGACCCATGACTACCGACATGTAAAGTTCATAGGAGCATGTCAGCATGTGTGTCAAATGAAAAAGCTAAGAGTCTTAATTTTTGGGGCAAAATTAAGTCATATTTAAAAAACGTTAAACCCGTTTCCATCCTAAATAAAATAGGAATAAGCAAAGGGCTTTGCTTTCAAACAGATGGAAACAGGGTCTTAGACAACATCTACCAGAAATCTAATTTTATTGGTCACATAAACATATTTAGTAGATGTTATGGTGGGTGTAGCAAAAATACTTGTGTTCCTAGCTCCAACAGCGTAACAGTGTCTAACATTTCACAACAATACACACAAATCTCAAAGTAAAATAATGGAATTAAGAAATATATAAATATTAGGAAGAGCAATGTCGGAGTGACATTGACTAAAATACAGTAGAATAGAATACAGTATATACATATGAGATGAGTAAAGCAGTATGTAAACATTATTAAAGTGACTAGTGTTCCATTATTTAAGTGACCAGTGTTCCATTATTAAAGTGACCAGTGTTCCATTATTAAAGTGACTAGTGTTCCATTATTAAAGTGAATAGTGTTCCATTATTTAAGTGACCAGTGTTCCATTATTAAAGTGACTAGTGTTCCATTATTTAAGTGACCAGTGTTCCATTATTTAAGTGACCAGTGTTCCATTATTAAAGTGACTAGTGTTCCATTATTTAAGTGACCAGTGTTCCATTATTAAAGTGACCAGTGTTCCATTATTAAAGTGACCAGTGTTCCATTATTTAAGTGACCAGTGTTCCATTATTAAAGTGACCAGTGTTCCATTATTAAAGTGACCAGTGAGCCCATGTCTATGTACATAGGGCAGCAGTCTCTAAGGTGCAGGGCTGAGTAACCGGGTGTTAGCCGGCTAATGACATTGATTAAGTTCAGGGCAGGCTACTGGGTGGAGGATACCTAGTGATGGCTGTTTAATAGTCTGATGGCCTTGAGATAGAAGCCGTTTTCATTCTCTTGGTCCCAGCATTGATGCACCTATACTGACCTCGCCTTCTGGATGATAGTGGGGTGAACAGGCCGTGGCTCAGTTAAGGGCTTTACCTTAGATGCTGGTGAGGAAAGAAAGGGCTTTATATTCGTTAGGTGCTGGTGAGAAGAGAAGGGCTTTACCTCAGTTAGATGCTGGTGAGGAGAGAAAGGGCTTTTCATCAGTTAGATGCTGGTGAGGAGAGAAAGGGCTTTACCTCAGTTAGATGCTGGTGAGGAAAGAAAGGGCTTTACCTCAGTTAGATGCTGGTGAGGAGAGAAAGGGCTTTACCTCAGTTAGATGCTGGTGAGGAGAGAAATGGCTTTACCTCAGTTAGATGCTGGTGAGGAGAGAAAGGGCTTTACCTCAGTTAGATGCTGGTGAGGAGAGAAGGGCTTTACCTCAGTTAGATGCTGATCAAGAGAAAACGGGCTTTATCGCAGTTTTATGCTGGTGAGGAGAGAAGGGGCTTTACCTCTGTTAGATGCTGGTGAGGAGAGAAAGGGCTTTAGCTTTATCGCAGTTTTATGCTGGTGAGGAGAGAAGGGGCTTTACCTCTGTTAGATGCTGGTGAGGAGAGAAAGGGCTTTACCTCAGTTTTATGCTGGTGAGGAGAGAAGGGGCTTTACCTCAGTTTTATGCTGGTGAGGAGAGAAGGGGCTTCACCTCAGTTTTATGCTGGTGAGGAGAGAAGGGGCTTTCCCAAAGACAGTACAGTATAAGGTTCAGTTACTCTGTGGCTTTACCTCAGAATGTGTCGGAAATATGAGTGCTGCTAGTGCTAGCAAGAACGTTGATTTGGTGCCAAAGAAAAGCGCATCTTTAGTGATATGGCAGTATTTAAACACATCTTCAGTGATATGGCAGTATTTAAACACATCTTCAGTGGTATGGCAGTATATTCAGTGGTACGGCAGTATATTCAGTGGTACGGCAGTATTTCAGCACATGGTATGGCAGTATATTCAGTGGTATGGCAGTATATTCAGTGGTACGGCAGTATATTCAGTGGTACGGCAGTATTTCAGCACATCTTCGGTGGTATGGCAGTATATTCAGTGGTATGGCAGTATATTCAGTGGTATGGCAGTATATTCAGTGGTACGGGAGTATATTCAGTGGCATGGCAGTATTTCAGCACATCTTCAGTGGTACGGCAGTATATTCAGTGGGATTTCAGTATTTCAGCACATCTTCAGTGGCATGGCAGTATATTCAGTGGTATGGCAGTATTTCAGCACATCTTCAGGGGTATGGCAGTATTTCAGCACATCTTCAGGGGTATGGCAGTATTTCAGCACATCTTCAGTGGTATGGCAGTATTTCAGCACATCTTCAGGGGTATGGCAGTATTTCAGCACATCTTCAGTGGTATGGCAGTATTTCAGCACATCTTCAGTGGTATGGCAGTATTTCAGCACATCTTCGGTGGTATGGCAGTATATTCAGTGGTATGGCAGTATATTCAGTGGTACGGCAGTATATTCAGTGGTACGGCAGTATTTCAGCACATCTTCAGTGGCACGGCTTTATATTCAGTGGGATTGCAGTATTTCAGCACATCTTCAGTGGTATGGCAGTATTTCAGCACATCTTCAGTGGTACGGCAGTATATTCAGTGGTATGGCAGTATTTCAGCACATCTTCAGTGGTATGGCAGTATATTCAGTGGTATGGCAGTATTTCAGCACATCTTCAGTGGTATGGCAGTATATTCAGTGGTATGGCAGTATTTCAGCACATCTTCAGTGGCACGGCTTTATATTCAGTGGTATGGCAGTATTTCAGCACATCTTCAGTGGTACGGCAGTATTTCAGCACATCTTCAGTGGTACGGCAGTATATTCAGTGGTATGGCAGTATATTCAGTGGTACGGCAGTATTTCAGCACATCTTCAGTGGTACGGCAGTATTTCAGCTACAGGCAAACAGATATCAACCAAATGCAAGTGTTGTGAAAAAGGTGCCTCAGAATTGTGGTAACAACAAGAGGCACCACAACACAATCATTCAATCATTCAAAGAATAAACACCCCCCTACTTTACGGACAATTGTGTTCAGCCACAACCAGCCACCTACTACGTTAAAACAGGCTTTGATTGCCAATGTGTTTTCAAGTGTAACGCCAAACAAAAAAAAAAAACCCCACAGACGTTATCACCTATCACGTAGGCAGTCATTGTAAATAAAAAATGTGTTCTTAAAGTGACTTGCCAAGTTAAATACACGTTAAATAAAATACATAAATAAAATAAATACGTTAACATAGCCAAAGACATGGTTCCTATTTACACAGTCAGCAAAGACGGCCTCATGATGATAAACAAGCTGGACAGGAGATGCAAGATTCCATCTCGCACATATTTCTCCCAAGATGCCATTCCAAACACTATAACGCAATAAGAGAGAGGATTAAACATGGCGCGTTGAATGACTGGACCAGACTTCAGTGTTTTTGGACACGGACTTTGCACCTTAAAACCGGTAGGCTACATGCTACATGTTACATGTTACATGTTGTTTTTTTTATAAGGCACTTTGACTTATCATTTCAATTCTAATAACGATTCTAATAACGATTGAGCCTACTTACCGAAGCATAATTACACAACCATCGGCTTCCTATGGCCATCTGTAGCCTATGGCCATCTGTAGCCTATGGCCATCTGTAGCCTATGGCCATCTGTAGCCTATGGCCATCTGTAGCCTATGGCCATCTGTAGCCTATGGCCATCTGTAGCCTATGGCCATCTGTAGCCTATGGCCATCTGTAGCCTATGGCCATCTGTAGCCTATGGTCATCTGTAGCCTATGGCCATCTGTAGCCTATGGCCATCTGTAGCCTATGGCCATCTGTAGCCTATGGCCATCTGTAGCCTATGGCCATCTGTAGCCTATGGTCATCTGTAGCCTATGGCCATCTGTAGCCTATGGCCATCTGTAGCCTATGGCCATCTGTAGCCTATGGCCATCTGTAGCCTATGGCCATCTGTAGCCTATGGCCATCTGTAGCCTATGGTCATCTGTAGCCTATGGCCATCTGTAGCCTATGGCCATCTGTAGCCTATGGCCATCTGTAGCCTATGGCCATCTGTAGCCTATGGCCATCTGTAGCCTATGGCCATCTGTAGCCTATGGCCATCTGTAGCCTATGGCCATCTGTAGCCTATGGTCATCTGTAGCCTATGGGCATCTGTAGCCTATGGTCATCTGTAGCCTATGGCCATCTGTAGCCTATGGCCATCTGTAGCCTATGGCCATCTGTAGCCTATGGCCATCTGTAGCCTATGGCCATCTGTAGCCTATGGCCATCTGTAGCCTATGGCCATCTGTAGCCTATGGTCATCTGTAGCCTATGGTCATCTGTAGCCTATGGCCATCTGTAGCCTATGGCCATCTGTAGCCTATGGTCATCTGTAGCCTATGGTCATCTGTAGCCTATGGCCATCTGTAGCCTATGGCCATCTGTAGCCTATGGCCATCTGTAGCCTATGGTCATCTGTAGCCTATGGCCATCTGTAGCCTATGGCCATCTGTAGCCTATGGCCATCTGTAGCCTATGGCCATCTGTAGCCTATGGTCATCTGTAGCCTATGGCCATCTGTAGCCTATGGCCATCTGTAGCCTATGTCTGCCTGAATACATCATTCACTTATTATTATTATTGATTTACTATTTATTATTATTTAAGAACTCATAATGGTAAAATAAGTAATAGTAACTCATAATGGTAAAATAAGTAATAGTAACTCATAATGGTAAAATAAGTAATAGTAACTCATAATGGTAAAATAAGTAATAGTAACTCATAATGGTAAAATAAGTAATAGTAACTCATAATGGTAAAATAAGTAATAGTAACTCATAATGGTAAAATAAGTAATAGTAACTCATAATGGTAAAATAAGTAATAGTAACTCATAATGGTAAAATAAGTAATAGTAACTCATAATGGTAAAATAAGTAATAGTAACTCATAATGGTAAAATAAGTAATAGTAACTCATAATGGTAAAATAAGTAATAGTAACTCATAATGGTAAAATAAGTAATAGTAACTCATAATGGTAAAATAAGTAATAGTAACTCATAATGGTAAAATAAGTAATAGTAACTCATAATGTGATTAATTAATTAATTAATAGGTATATTCATAATTAATATAGCACGCTATATTTGTATGACTATGTTAAAATGGTATGTTTGTTAATATTAATATCTATCATTAGGTAGGTGTAATTCTCATATCTATTATCATAACAATGTTGGACAATATTAGTTTAATTTTTGTTTAGTATTCAGTTACAAGTGATGTTTTCTACCCTGACAGTATATATTCATTCATATGATCTTATTTTACAAGTGATGTTTTCTACCCTGACGCTTATTTTAACTAAGTCTGATGGAATTACCACGTTTACAGCCAAGTGTCACAACTCATAATTGCAATATGCAATATGCCAGTCTGATGGGGGAGGGGGTGACGTGACCTACCATAGGGCCATCACCCCCACCAGTCTGATGGGGGAGGGGTGACGTGACCTACCATAGGGCCATCACCCCCACCAGTCTGATGGGGGAGGGGTGACGTGACCTACCATAGGGCCATCACCCCCACCAGTCTGATGGGGGAGGGGGTGACGTGACCTACCATAGGGCCATCACCCCCACCAGTCTGATGGGGAGGGGGTGACGTGGCCTACCATAGGGCCATCACCCCCACCAGTCTGATGGGGGAGGGGGTGACGTGGCCTACCATAGGGCCATCACCCCCACCAGTCTGATGGGGGAGGGGGTGACGTGACCTACCATAGGGCCATCACCCCCACCAGTCTGATGGGGGAGGGGGTGACGTGACCTACCATAGGGCCATCACCCCCACCAGTCTGACAGGGGGTGACGTGACCTACCATAGGGCCATCACCCCCACCAGTCTGATGGGGAGGGGGTGACGTGACCTACCATAGGGCCATCACCCCCACCAGTCTGACAGGGGGGTGACGTGACCTACCATAGGGCCATCACCCCCACCAGTCTGACGGGGGGGGTGACGTGACCTACCATAGGGCCATCACCCCCACCAATCTGATGGGGAGGGGTGACGTGACCTACCATAGGGCCATCACCCCCACCAGTCTGATGGGGGAGGGGGTGTCGTGACCTACCACAGGGCCATCACCCCCACCAGTCTGACAGGGGGTGACGTGACCTACCATAGGGCCATCACCCCCACCAATCTGATGGGGGAGGGGGTGACGTGACCTACCATAGGGCCATCACCCCCACCAGTCTGATGGGGGAGGGGGTGTCGTGACCTACCACAGGGCCATCACCCCCACCAGTCTGATGGGGGAGGGGTGTCGTGACCTACCACAGGGCCATCACCCCCACCAGTCTGATGGGGAGGAGGGGTGACGTGACCTACCATAGGGCCATCACCCCCACCAGTCTGATGGGGGAGGGGTGACGTGACCTACCATAGGGCCATCACCCCCACCAGTCTGACAGGGGGGTGACGTGACCTACCATAGGGCCATCACCCCCACCAGTCTGATGGGGGAGGGGTGACGTGACCTACCATAGGGCCATCACCCCCACCAGTCTGATGGGGGAGGGGTGACGTGACCTACCACAGGGCCATCACCCCCACCAGTCTGACGGGGGGTGACGTGACCTACCACAGGGCCATCACCCCCACCAATCTGATGGGGGAGGGGTGACGTGACCTACCATAGGGCCATCACCCCCACCAGTCTGACGGGGGGTGACGTGACCTACCACAGGGCCATCACCCCCACCAATCTGATGGGGGTGACGTGACCTACCATAGGGCCATCACCCCCACCAATCTGATGGGGGAGGGGTGACGTGACCTACCACAGGGCCATCACCCCCACCAGTCTGATGGGGGAGGGGGTGTCGTGACCTACCACAGGGCCATCACCCCCACCAGTCTGATGGGGGAGGGGGTGTCGTGACCTACCACAGGGCCATCACCCCCACCAGTCTGATGGGGAGGGGTGTCGTGACCTACCACAGGGCCATCACCCCCACCAGTCTGATGGGGGAGGGGGTGTCGTGACCTACCACAGGGCCATCACCCCCACCAGTCTGATGGGGGAGGGGTGTCGTGACCTACCACAGGGCCATCACCCCCACCAGTCTGATGGGGGAGGGGGTGTCGTGACCTACCATAGGGCCATCACCCCCACCAGTCTGATGGGGGAGGGGGTGACGTGACCTACCATAGGGCCATCACCCCCACCAGTCTGATGGGGGAGGGGGTGACGTGGCCTACCATAGGGCCATCACCCCCACCAGTCTGATGGGGGAGGGGGTGACGTGACCTACCACAGGGCCATCACCCCCACCAGTCTGACGGGGGGGGGGGTGACGTGGCCTACCATAGGGGCGCGTGGTTGCTCTGTTGTTATGGATACCACGCGGGTTGTCCTGTCGTCGGGGCGGGTTGGCATGTGAGGAATGTGAAGGGAACACTTGAACAGAAGGTTATAGAGAGGCGCATCTCCCCCCCCATCCCCCTCAACTCCTGATGTCTGGTTTTAATTAGACTTGTTAAATATGTAAATATGATGAGAGACAGGTCACAGGGAGATTGAACACACACAACTCTTCTTCAGAGGACATTGACTTTTCTGTTTCAAGGAACAAAATACTCTAGAATGTCACATAACAGGAAAAACTGAAACAGTTTAATTTGTTTCCCCATTAATTGTCTGTATTCCCTCAGCTGGTCTAGTTTATATAGCAGCCATCCATCCAGCCTGAGGAGAGGTGAGGAGAGTGAATAGTGATGATGAGGGAGAGGTGTGAATAGTGATGATGAGGGAGAGGTGTGAATAGTGATGATGAGGGAGAGGTGTGAATAGTGATGATGAGGGAGAGGTGTGAATAGTGATGATGAGGGAGAGGTGTGAATAGTGATGATGAGGGAGAGGTGTGAACAGTGATGACGAGGGAGAGGTGAGGAGAGTGAATAGTGATGATGAGGGAGAGGTGTGAATAGTGATGATGAGGGAGAGGTGTGAATAGTGATGATGAGGGAGAGGTGTGAATAGTGATGATGAGGGAGAGGTGTGAATAGTGATGATGAGGGAGAGGTGTGAATAGTGATGATGAGGGAGAGGTGTGAATAGTGATGATGAGGGAGAGGTGTGAATAGTGATGATGAGGGAGAGGTGTGAACAGTGATGACGAGGGAGAGGTGAGGAGAGTGAATAGTGATGATGAGGGAGAGATGTGAATAGTGATGAAGAGGGAGAGATGTGAATAGTGATGATGAGGGAGGGGTGTGAATAGTGATGACGAGGGAGAGGTGTGAATAGTGATGACGAGGGAGAGGTGAGGAGAGTGAATAGTGATGATGAGGGAGAGATGTGAATAGTGATGAAGAGGGAGAGGTGTGAATAGTGATGATGAGGGAGAGGTGAGGAGAGTGAATAGTGATGATGAGGGAGATATGTGAATAGTGATGAAGAGGGAGAGGTGTGAATAGTGATGACGAGGGAGAGGTGTGAATAGTGATGAAGAGGGAGAGGTGTGAATAGTGATGACGAGGGAGAGGTGTGAATAGTGATGAAGAGGGAGAGGTGTGAATAGTGATGACGAGGGAGAGGTGTGAATAGTGATGACGAGGGAGAGGTGTGAATAGTGATGATGAGGGAGAGATGTGAATAGTGATGATGAGGGAGAGGTGTGAATATTGATGATGAGGGAGAGGTGTGAATAGTGATGATGAGGGAGAGGTGTGAACAGTGAATAGTGATGATGAGGGAGAGGTGTGAACAGTGAATAGTGATGATGAGGGAGAGGTGTGAATAGTGATGAAGAGGGAGAGGTGTGAATAGTGATGACGAGGGAGAGGTGTGAATAGTGATGACGAGGGAGAGGTGTGAATAGTGATGATGAGGGAGAGATGTGAATAGTGATGATGAGGGAGAGGTGTGAATATTGATGATGAGGGAGAGGTGTGAATATTGATGATGAGGGAGAGGTGTGAATATTGATGATGAGGGAGAGGTGTGAATATTGATGATGAGGGAGAGGTGTGAATATTGATGATGAGGGAGAGGTGTGAATATTGATGATGAGGGAGAGGTGTGAATAGTGATGAAGAGGGAGAGGTGTGAACAGTGATGATGAGGGAGAGGTGTGAATAGTGATGATGAGGGAGAGGTGTGAATAGTGATGATGAGGGAGAGGTGAGGAGAGTGAATAGTGATGATGAGGGAGAGGTGTGAATAGTGATGACGAGGGAGAGTTGAGGAGAGTGAATAGTGATGATGAGGGAGAGGTGTGAATATTGATGATGAGGGAGAGGTGTGAATAGTGATGATGAGGGAGAGGTGTGAATATTGATGATGAGGGAGAGGTGTGAATAGTGATGACGAGGGAGAGGTGTGAACAGTGAATAGTGATGTTGAGGGAGAGGTGTGAACAGTGAATAGTGATGATGAGGGAGAGGTGTGAATAGTGATGATGAGGGAGAGGTGTGAATAGTGATGAAGAGGGAGAGGTGTGAATAGTGATGATGAGGGAGAGGTGTGAATAGTGATGAAGAGGGAGAGGTGTGAATAGTGATGATGAGGGAGAGGTGTGAACAGTGAATAGTGATGATGAGGGAGAGGTGTGAATAGTGATGGTGAGGGAGAGGTGTGAATAGTGATGAAGAGGGAGAGGTGTGAATAGTGATGATGAGGGAGAGGTGTGAATAGTGATGAAGAGGGAGAGGTGTGAATAGTGATGAAGAGGGAGAGGTGTGAACAGTGAATAGTGATGAAGAGGGAGAGATGTGAATAGTGATGATGAGGGAGAGGTGTGAATATTGATGAAGAGGGAGTGGTGTGAATAGTGAATAGTGACACACCTCTCCCCCCTGCCCATTCACTTTCAGTTTAAGCAGGTCCGTTGGGTTTAAGAGTGAGACAACACGCCCTCCCCCCTGCCCATTCACTTTCAGTTTAAGGAATTTAGTTCAGTTGGGTTTACTGGCTTTTGTTTGTCTGTTTTCTGAGCTAGAAAGCAGTAGTCTATAGATAGATACCAAGCAGCACAGTTTTTACACAGTGACTTTTAAACATTTTGAACCTATATTTAACTAGGCAAGTCAGTTAAGAACAAACTCTTATTTTCAATGAAGGCCTACCGGGTAGCAGTGGGTTAACTTTCTGTTCAGGGGAAGAACGACAGATTTGTACCTTGTCAGCTCGGGGGTTTGAACTTGCAACCGGCCTAGTGGTTAGAGTGTAGAGGCGACAGGGTAGCCTAGTGGTTAGAGTGTAGAGGCGGCAGGGTAGCCTAGTGGTTAGAGTGTAGAGGCGGCAGGGTAGCCTAGTGGTTAGAGTGTAGAGGCGGCAGGGTAGCCTAGTGGTTAGAGTGTAGAGGCGGCAGGGTAGCCTAGTGGTTAGAGTGTAGAGGCGGCAGGGTAGCCTAGTGGTTAGAGTGTTGGCCCGGTAACCGAAAGGTTGCTAGATCGAATCCCCGAGCTGATGAGGTAAGAATCTCTGGTTCTGCCCCCTGAACAAGGCAGTTCACCCCACTGTTCCTAGGACTTCATTGGAAATAAGAATTGGTTCTTAACTGACTTGCCTAGTTAAATAAAGGTTCAATAATACTACTGCTGTGGTCTCAGTGAGCATTTGAGGGATATAGTGAGTTTGTGTTCATGACATAAAAAAGCAGTCCTGTAAACTGTGCTCTCTCTCTGTAGGAGAGGCCACATTTCTATTTCAACATTAGATCCTCCAAAATCTGGATTCAGTGTATTCCATTAGAGCTACTCATTGTATTAGTCTGAGATCAGTAGCTGGAATATTGGACGTCGAGGGAACTACCCAGATCCTGGGTCAGGGGAACTACCCAGGTCCTGGGTCGGGGGAACTACCCAGGTCCTGGGTCGGGGGAACTACCCAGATCCTGGGTCGGGGAACTACCCAGATCCTGGGTCGGGGGAACTACCCAGATCCTGGTTTGGGGGAACTACCCAGATCCTGGGTCGGGGAACTACCCAGATCCTGGGTCGGGGGAACTACCCAGATCCTGGTTTGGGGGAACTACCCAGATCCTGGGTCGGGGAACTACCCAGATCCTGGGTCGGGGGAACTACCCAGATCCTGGGTCGGGGGAACTACCCAGGTCCTGGGTCGGGGGAACTACCCAGGTCCTGGGTCGGGGAACTACCCAGATCCTGGGTCGGGGGAACTACCCAGATCCTGGGTCGGGGGAACTACCCAGGTCCTGGGTCGGGGGAACTACCCAGGTCCTGGGTCGGGGGAACTACCCAGATCCTGGGTCGGGGGAACTACCCAGATCCTGGGTCGGGATAACTACCCAGATCCTGGGTCGGGATAACTACCCAGATCCTGGGTCGGGGGAACTACCCAGATCCTGGGTCGGGGGAACTACCCAGATCCTGGGTCGGGGGAACTACCCAGATCCTGGGTCGGGGAACTACCCAGGTCCTGGGTCGGGGAACTACCCAGATCCTCAGGACGAAATACTGTTTCAAAATACAGCAGGACAGAAAGGAGAAGCAATAAAGGCGTTATCACGTTTCATCTGGATAATGTACTGTATGTGTTACAGTCATATGTGATCTGCTTGGATATTGGCTATTAGCATCTTGTCAAGTGGGTGTTCTTGTACTACAGAAACAGGAGACAGGCTCCTGCTCTATGGGCCGTTCAGTGTGTGTATATATCTATATATATATACAGTTGAAGTCAGAAGTTTACATACACCTTAGCCAAATACATTTAAACTCAGTTTTTCACAATTCCTGACATTTAATCCTAGTAAAAATTCCTGTTTAAGTCAGTTAGTATCACCACTTTATTTTAAGAATGTGAAATGTCAGAAAAATAGTACAGAATCATTTATTTCAGCTTTTATTTCTTTCATCACATTCCCAGTGGGTCAGAAGTTTACAAACACTCAATTAGTAATTGGTAGCATTGCCTTTAAATGGTTTAACTTGGGTCAAACGTTTCGGGTAGCCTTCCACAAGCTTCCCACAATAAGTTGGGTGAATTTTGGCCCATTCCTCCTGACAGAGCTGGTGTAACTGAGTCTGGTTTGTAGACCTCCTGACAGAGCTGGTGTAACTGAGTCAGGTTTGTAGACCTCCTGACAGAGCTGGTGTAACTGAGTCAGGTTTGTAGACCTCCTGACAGAGCTGGTGTAACTGAGTCAGGTTTGTAGACCTCCTGACAGAGCTGGTGTAACTGAGTCAGGTTTGTAGGCCTCCTGACAGAGCTGGTGTAACTGAGTCAGGTTTGTAGACCTCCTGACAGAGCTGGTGTAACTGAGTCAGGTTTGTAGGCCTCCTGACAGAGCTGGTGTAACTGAGTCAGGTTTGTAGGCCTCCTGACAGAGCTGGTGTAACTGAGTCAGGTTTGTAGACCTCCTGACAAAGCTGGTGTAACTGAGTCAGGTTTGTAGGCCTCCTGACAGAGCTGGTGTAACTGAGTCAGGTTTGTAGGCCTCCTGACAGAGCTGGTGTAACTGAGTCAGGTTTGTAGGCCTCCTGACAGAGCTGGTGTAACTGAGTCAGGTTTGTAGGCCTTCTTGCTCGCACAGGCTTTTTCAGTTCTGCCCACAAATGGTCTATAGGATTGAGGTCAGGGCTTTGTGATGGCCACTCCAATACCTTGACTTTGTTGTTCTTAAGCCATCTTGCCACAACTTTGGAAGTATGCTTGGGGTCATTGTCCATTTGGAAGACCCATTTGCGACCAAGCTTTAACACAACATGATGCTGCCACCCCGTGCTTCACGGTTGGGATGGTGTCTTCGGCTTGCAAGCCTCCCCCTTTTTCCTGGGAAACACTGATGATGTGTATATGAACCAGTCAGAGAAGAGTTAAATTCATAAACAGCGATGTGCCTCATTAGCCTGTACTGCTCTAGAGAGAGGGGAGCGAGAGGTCAAATATTATTTTATAGGTCGCATAATCAAATCAAATCAAATTGTATTTGTCACATACACATGGTTAGCAGATGTTAATGCGAGTGTAGCGAAATGCTTGTGCTTCTAGTTCCGACAATGCAGTAATAACCAACAAGTAATCTAACTAACAATTCCAAAACTACTGTCTAATACACAGTGTAAGGGGATAAAGAATATGTACATAAAGATATATGAATGAGTGATGGTACAGAGCAGCATAGGCAAGATACAGTAGATGGTATCGAGTACAGTATATACATATGAGATGAGTATGTAAACAAAGCGGCATAGTTAAAGTGGCTAGTGATACATGTATTACATAAAGATGCAGTAGATGATATAGAGTACAGTATATACGTATGCATATGAGATGAATAATGTAGGGTATGTAACATTATATAAGGTAGCATTGTTTAAAGTGGCTAGTGATATATTTTACATCATTTCCCATCAATTCCCATTATTAAAGTGGCTGGAGTTGAGCCAGTGTCAGTGTCAGTGTGTTGGCAGCAGCCACTCAATGTTAGTGGTGGCTGTTTAACAGTCTGATGGCCTTGAGATAGAAGCTGTTTTTCAGTCTCTCGGTCCCCGCTTTGATGCACCTGTACTGACCTCGCCTTCTGGATGATAGCGGGGTGAACAGGCAGTGGCTCGGGTGGTTGTTGTCCTTGATGATCTTTAGGCCTTCCTGTAACATCGGGTGGTGTAGGTGTCCTGGAGGGCAGGTAGTTTGCCCCCGGTGATGCGTTGTGCAGACCTCACTACCCTCTGGAGAGCCTTACGGTTGTGGGCGGAGCAGTTGCCGTACCAGGCGGTGATACAGCCCGCCAGGATGCTCTCGATTGTGCATCTGTAGAAGTTTGTGAGTGCTTTTGGTGACAAGCCGAATTTCTTCAGCCTCCTGAGGTTGAAGAGGCGCTGCTGCGCCTTCTTCACGATGCTGTCTGTGTGAGCATACACATATTTATCAGAGATTATTGCAGATGCAGCAAAATGCTTATAATATCTGTGTCTCAAATTACACCCTATTCCATATATATTGCACTACTATGAACAGGGCCTATAGGGCTCTGGTTGAAAGTAGTGCACTGTGTAGGGTATAGGCTGCCGTTTGGGATGTAAACCATTGTCTTAACGTCAGTTAGTACGACAGCTGTCTGCAGTGCTAGCCCAGGTCAAAGTTTTATGTTAGAATGATGTAGCTGTTATAAGACAATGAAGCAAGAGGAGAATTTGGTGGAATGCTGTGATGTAGCTTCCTGATGACAGGAGAATTTGGTGGAATGCTGTGATGTAGCTTCCTGATGACAGGAGAATTTGGTGGAATGCTGTGATGTAGCTTCCTGATGACAGGAGAATTTGGTGGAATGCTGTGATGTAGCTTCCTGATCACAGGAGAATTTGGTGGAATGCCGTGATGTAGCTTCCTGATGACAGGAGAATTTGGTGGAATGCTGTGATGTAGCTTCCTGATCACAGGAGAATTTGGTGGAATGCTATGATGTAGCTTCCTGATGACAGGAGAATTTGGTGGAATGCTGTGATGTAGCTTCCTGGTAACAGGAGAATTTGGTGGAATGCTGTGATGTAGCTTCCTGATCACAGGAGAATTTGGTGGAATGCTGTGATGTAGCTTCCTGATCACAGGAGAATTTGGTGGAATGCTGTGATGTAGCTTCCTGGTAACAGGAGAATTTGGTGGAATGCTGTGATGTAGCTTCCTGGTAACAGGAGAATTTGGTGGAATCCTGTGATGTAGCTTCCTGATCACAGGAGAATTTGGTGGAATGCCGTGATGTAGCTTCCTGGTGACAGGAGAATTTGGTGGAATGCTGTGATGTAGCTTCCTGGTCACAGGAGAATTTGGTGGAATGCCGTGATGTAGCTTCCTGGTCACAGGAGAATTTGGTGGAATGCTGTGATGTAGCTTCCTGATGACAGGAGAATTTGGTGGAATGCTGTGATGTAGCTTCCTGATGACAGGAGAATTTGGTGGAATGCTGTGATGTAGCTTCCTGATGACAGGAGAATTTGGTGGAATGCTGTGATGTAGCTTCCTGATCACAGGAGAATTTGGTGGAATGCCGTGATGTAGCTTCCTGGTGACAGGAGAATTCACTTTTTTGGGGGGGTGGGGGTTATTGGATTAGAATATTGATCAGATCTAGGAGAGAGTGATGACATTTTGTATTTTTTAACCTTGAACTTTTATTTAACTAGGCAAGTCAGTTAAAGAATACTTTCTTATTTACAACGACGGCCTACACCGGTCAAACCCTAGCCTGGGGGACCGGATTCCAACCCATAATGCAGCACTGTATGTTTTCTGGAGGCAGCGTCTTCACTTGGCCAGAGGAGAATTCAATCATAGTTTATGACTTAAGCGATGGCCCCAACAAAATGTTGACGTTCTCACTACAGATGAATACAGAGATTGGGAACCTATGTAGTGTGTTCCAACCCAGCATGAACTCTGTACGTGTGTTACGACAGCAGCTACACTGGTAGTCTGGACTCTAGCTTAACCACCATACTAAAAAATCCACACAAGCCACTAGCCAGCCAGTCATATATCATGAGTTACAAGTTAAATTATAAAGTTATTATTTAAGAATTTAAGAGCATTGAAGATAAATCACAATTAGCAAAATAAAAAACTAAAATCCAGCTAGCTAAATAGCAGATTTAGATCAATAATCAACATCAATGATCACCTGATAGCCTTCCCTATTTTTACTGTTATCAATGTTTTAAAAAATAATAATTATTCCACCTTTATTTAACCAGGTAGGCTAGTTGAGAACTAGTTCTCATTTACAACTGCGACCTGGCCAAGATAAAGTAAAGCAGTGTGACACAAATCAAATCAAATTGTATTTGTCACATACACATGGTTAGCAGATGTTAATGCGAGTGTAGCGAAATGCTTGTGCTTCTAGTTCCGACAATGCAGTGATAACCAACAAGTAATCTAACTAACAATTCCAAAACTACTGTCTTATACACAGTGTAAGGGGATAAAGAATATGTACATAAGGATATATGAATGAGTGATGGTACAGAGCAGCATACAGTAGATGGTATCGAGTACAGTATATACATATGAGATGAGTATGTAGACAAAGTAAACAAAGTGGCATAGTTAAAGTGGCTAGTGATACATGTATTACATAAGGATGCAGTCGATGATGTAGAGTACAGTATATACGTATGCATATGAGATGAATAATGTAGGGTAAGTAACATTATATAAGGTAGCATTGTTTAAAGTGGCTAGTGATATATTTACATCATTTCCCATCAATTCCCATTATTAAAGTGGCTGGAGTTGGGTCAGTGTCAATGACAGTGTGTTGGCAGCAGCCACTCAATGTTAGTGGTGGCTGTTTAACAGTCTGATGGCCTTGAGATAGAAGCTGTTTTTCAGTCTCTCGGTCAACACAGACAACAACACAGAGTAAACATGGAGTAAACAATAAACAAGCCAATAACACAATAAACAAGTCAATGACACAGTAGAGAAAAGAAAGTCTATATACATTGTGTGCAAAAGGCATGAGGAGGTAGGCAATAAATAGGCCATAGGAGCGAAGAATTACAATTTAGCAGATTAACGCTGGAGTGATAAATGATCAGAAGGTCATGTACAGGTAGAGATACTGGTGTGCAAAAGAGCAGAAAAGTAAATAAAATAAAAACAATATGGGGATGAGGTAGTTAGATTGGATGGGCTATTTACAGATGGACTATGTACAGCTGCAGTGATCGGTTAGCTGCTCAGATAGTTGATGTTTAAAGTTGGTGAGGGAGACAAAAGTCTCCAACTTCAGCGATTTTTTGCAATTTGTTCCAGTCACTGGCAGCAGAGAACTGGAAGGAAAGGCGGCCAAATGAGGTGTTGGCTTTGTGGAGGATCAGTGAGATATACCTGCTGGAGCGTGTGCTACGGGTGGGTGTTGTTATCGTGACCAGTGAACTGAGATAAGGTGGAGCTTTACCTAGCATGGACTTATAGATGACCTGGAGCCAGTGGGTCTGGCAACGAACATGTAGCGAGGGCCAGCCGACAGGTCGCAGTGGTGGGTGGTATAAGGTGCTTTAGTAACAAAACGGATGGCACTGTGATAAACTGCATCCAGTTTGCCGAGTAGAGTATTGGAAGCTATTTTGTAGATGAGGATCGATAGGATAGTCAGTTTTACTAGGGTAAGTTTAACTTACTAGGGTAATTTAGGTACTAGGGTAAGTTAGGGTAAGTTTGGCGGCGTGAGTGAAGGAGGCTTATATAGGAATACCTAGGATAGGATAAGTAATCCTTCTCACCCCCCCTAAAAGATTTAGATGCACTATTGTAAAGTGGCTGTTCCACTGGATGTCATAAGGTGAATGCACCAATTTGTAAGTCGCTCTGGATAAGAGCGTCTGCTAAATGACTTAAATGTAAATGTAATATTTAGAAGGTACCCTTAACTAGCTTGCTTACAATTTGTGATGAGTGTGTCGTTGCAGAAATAAATACTCCTACGCTAAAAAATAGATAACTATTTTTTTTCTTTACAGAAGCAGTTTAATGTTTGTTTTTTACCACCTTCCCCCCTGAAAGATCTATGACTCTGATTATGAGTCATATCCAGAACGAAATCCTTCCTCACCACATTGTTTGCACTCCCAGTCCTTATCTGTCCAACAAGAAGCAACCAACACATTATTTTCTTTCTTCCCAGCGCTCATAGTCCTTATCTGTCCAATAAGAAGCAACCAACACATTATTTTCTTTCTTCCCAGCGCTCATAGTCCTTATCTGTCCAATAAGAAGCAGCCAACACGTTATTTTATTTCTTCCCAGCGCTCCCAGTCCTTATCTGTCCAATAACCAGGAAATCTCATAAGAGTTTTGTGTTTCCTCAAACAGGTCCCATCTGAGTCAAAGGTGATCAATGGCCTTCATAGCCGTATATATATATATATATATATATATATATATAAAACAATCAAACAGCAGGTGTTTTTTTCACATATGCTGTTTTACAGAAACCTGGGCTGGTCTAGTGGGTTACTACCGCTGCCTTTCAGACCAGGAGAGAATTGCTTTGAATCGGAGCTCTTCCAACACTTCTTACTGTCCTGTTCATTACCACTATCCAATAAACAGGACAAGGAGCAGTGGCTCTTTGCCAGTCAGGTGATTAAACCTAAACATGGATCAGCTCGTGCTTTCTAGTATGATAGTCCTACAGCATGTTGAGAGTCTGGCTTGGCACGTTGCCAACTACTAGGTCCCACATTATAGCCTTAGCCACCACATGTTGACGCTTGGTGAGTGTGGTGTGGAAAAATGTGTGGAAATGGTAAACCACATAATAACTAGTTGTCTCCTAGTTGTTGTCTCATCATCGCATTAACATCTGCTAACATCTGCTAACATTTGCTATGTGACAAATAAATGTTGATTTGATTTGATTTGATGACAAGAGTCATGCTCCCTGCTGACTGTTCTGTCCCTGTTTCTCCTCTATAGGGAGTCCTTCCCAGGCCCCTGCTGTGATGAACCCACCCCTCTGACACTACCTTCCATCGCCCCTCCCTTGGACCACCTCACCCCCCCCTCCAGCCACGGACCCCCGAAGGAGACCCGTGGAGGATGTTCTGGAGGAGTTAAACTACGCATCAAGAACAGGTCAGTCCTGGTCCGGTCTCTGTATGTCTCCATGGGCCAGTTTCCTGGCCACGGACAGTATTTTAGATTCTCCTCGACTGTCTAGTTTTTATTTTGGTGATTGTTAGTTCTCAAAGATGATCTTATTAAAAAAAATATATATATAGTTACATTATCTTTTCTACATACTTTTTAAAATCTGGTTTTAGTCGTTTAAGTTTACACAAACGCTTTACCATCCAGAATGAGTTTTTTTTTTGTTTAGTTTATTTTTTGTACTTTTACCCCTTTTTTCTCCAGAATTTTGTGATATCCAATTGGTAGTTAGTCTTGCACTCCTTCTTGGCAATTTCTCACATGGAATAGTCTTCATGTCTCAGAACAAGAATAGACTGCCGAGTTTCAGAAGAAAGTTCTTTGTTTCTGGCCATTTTGAGCCTGTAATCGAACCCACAAATGCTGATGCTCCAGATACTCAACTAGTCTAAAGAAAGACAGTTTTATAGCTTCTTTAATCAGAAACAACAGTTTTCAGCTGTGCTAACATAATTGCAAAAGGGTTTTCTAATGATCATTTAGCCTTTTTAAAATTATAAACTTGGATTAGCTAACACAACGTGCCATTGGAACACAGGAGTGATGGTTGCTGATAATGGGCCTCTATACACCTATGTAGATATTCCATTAAAAATCAGCCGTTTCCAGCTACAATAGTCATTTACAACATTAACAATGTCTACACTGTATTCCGGATCAATTTGATGTTCTTTTAATGGACATTTCTAAGTGACCCAAACTTTTGACCGGTAGTGTAAACTGTATATCTACACAGTACCAGTCAAACTGTATATCTACACAGTACCAGTCAAACTGTATATCTACACAGTACCAGTCAAACTGTATATCTACACAGTACCAGTCAAACTGTATATCTACACAGTACCAGTCAAATGTTTGAACATGGGTTTTTCTTTATTTGTAATATTTTATTTTCAAGGGTTTTTCTTTATTTGTAATATTTTCTACATTGTAGAATAATAGTGAAGGCATCGAAACGATGAAATAACACATATGGAATCATGTAGTAACCAAAAAAAGTGTTAAACAAATCAAAATATATTTTATATTTGAGATTCTTCAAAGTAGCCACCCTTTGCCTTGATGACAAATTAAATTAAAATGACATTTAAACCTGTTTTTGATTAGTCATTATGGGGTATTTTGTGTAGACAGACTGCTGAGGATGTTTATTTATTTAATCATTTTTTGAATAAGGCTGTAACGTAACAAAATGTTGAAAAAGTCAAGGGGTCTGAATACTTTCAGAAGGCACTGTATATGCGGAGAGAGAGAGATGGGGAAAGAGAGAGAGAGAGAGAGGTAGATGGGGAGAGCGAGATATTAAGACAAACCGAGAAAAAGAGATTTAGAGAGAAAGAAATTAGAGAAAAAGGTCAAAAGGTCAGATATTTATAGCTCTCGGCCCTGTCACCGTTTCCTGTCTGCTTCAGGAAGAGAAGGTGTTTTGTCCCAAATTCCACCCTATTCCCTATAATAGTGCACAACTCTAGACCAGAGCCCACATTGGCCCTGTTTAAAAGTAGTGCACTTTACAAGAAATAGGGTGCTATTTTGGGACACAGAAAAGGAAGATATGATCTTAGGGATGCATCGTTATTATGACCACTTCCTCCTCCGTGTGTCTCGCGCCCGCACGGGAACATGAAACGAAGGAGAATTTACTCAGGAACTAAAGACTGACTCTCTCCACTGGCGCGTTTCTCCTCTTGTGCGCTTTCCAAACTCTCGCCAGTTAAGAGCGCTTAGTTTTCCACTTTGAAAATGTTTACTGGTGCTTTCACAAGTTAAAAAGGATATTTGTTAAATCCATATGTCGTATTATTACTGTTATTAATATTATTACTATGATTGCTAGCGTTTGACCATTCCATGCCCTTTACGTTTTTCTGGTTCGTGTTTGATACAGGCTACATTGTTACGTTTTCATTTTCCTCTTCTGATGTTTATAGTGCACATCAGCGTTCGCAACACTCACGAGGGAGAAGTTATTATGTCGCGAGGGAGAAGTTATTATGTCGCGAGGGAGAAGTTATTATGTCGTGAGGGAGAAGTTATTATGTCATGAGGGAGAAGTTATTATGTCGTGAGGGAGAAGTTATTATGTCGCGAGGGAGAAGTTATTATGTCGTGAGGGAGAAGTTGTTATGTCGTGAGGGAGAAGTTATTATGTCGTGAGGGAGAAGTTATTATGTCGTGAGGGAGAAGTTATGTCATGAGGGAGAAGTTATTATGTCACGAGGGAGAAGTTGTTATGTCGTGAGGGAGAAGTTATTATGTCATGAGGGAGAAGTTATTATGTCGTGAGGGAGAAGTTATTATGTCGTGAGGGAGAAGTTATTATGTCATGAGGGAGAAGTTATTATGTCATGAGGGAGAAGTTATTATGTCATGAGGGAGAAGTTATTATGTCATGAGGGAGAAGTTATTATGTCATGAGGGAGAAGTTATTATGTCATGAGGGAGAAGTTATTATGTCATGAGGGAGAAGTTATTATGTCATGAGGGAGAAGTTATTATGTCATGAGGGAGAAGTTATTATGTCATGAGGGAGAAGTTATTATGTCATGAGGGAGAAGTTATTATGTCATGAGGGAGAAGTTATTATGTCGTGAGGGAGAAGTTATTATGTCGTGAGGGAGAAGTTATTATGTCATGAGGGAGAAGTTATGTCATGAGGGAGAAGTTATTATGTCATGAGGGAGAAGTTATTATGTCATGAGGGAGAAGTTATTATGTCGTGAGGGAGAAGTTATTATGTCATGAGGGAGAAGTTATTATGTCGCGAGGAGAAGTTATTATGTCAGGAGGGAGAAGTTATTATGTCGTGAGGGAGAAGTTATTATGTCGTGAGGGAGAAGTTATTATGTCGCGAGGAGAAGTTATTATGTCGCGAGGGAGAAGTTATTATGTCGCGAGGAGAAGTTATTATGTCGCGAGGGAGAAGTTATTATGTCGTGAGGGAGAAGTTATTATGTCGCGAGGAGAAGTTATTATGTCGCGAGGAGAAGTTATTATGTCGCGAGGGAGAAGTTATTATGTCGCGAGGAGAAGTTATTATGTCGTGAGGGAGAAGTTATTATGTCGCGAGGAGAAGTTATTATGTCGCGAGGAGAAGTTATTATGTCGCGTGGGAGAAGTTATTATGTCGTGAGGGAGAAGTTATTATGTCGCGAGGAGAAGTTATGTCATGAGGGAGAAGTTATTATGTCGCGAGGGAGAAGTTGTTATGTCGTGAGGGAGAAGTTATTATGTCGTGAGGGAGAAGTTATTATGTCGTGAGGGAGAAGTTATGTCATGAGGGAGAAGTTATTATGTCACGAGGGAGAAGTTGTTATGTCGTGAGGGAGAAGTTATTATGTCATGAGGGAGAAGTTATTATGTCGTGAGGGAGAAGTTATTATGTCGTGAGGGAGAAGTTATGTCATGAGGGAGAAGTTATTATGTCGTGAGGGAGAAGTTATTATGTCGTGAGGGAGAAGTTATTATGTCATGAGGGAGAAGTTATTATGTCATGAGGGAGAAGTTATTATGTCGTGAGGGAGAAGTTATTATGTCGCGAGGGAGAAGTTATTATGTCGCGAGGGAGAAGTTATTATGTCATGAGGGAGAAGTTATTATGTCGTGAGGGAGAAATTATTATGTCGTGAGGGAGAAGTTATTATGTCATGAGGGAGAAGTTATTATGTCGTGAGGGAGAAGTTATTATGTCGTGAGGGAGAAGTTATTATGTCATGAGGGAGAAGTTATGTCATGAGGGAGAAGTTATTATGTCATGAGGGAGAAGTTATTATGTCATGAGGGAGAAGTTATTATGTCGTGAGGGAGAAGTTATTATGTCGTGAGGGAGAAGTTATTATGTTGTGAGGGAGAAGTTATTATGTCATGAGGGAGAAGTTATGTCATGAGGGAGAAGTTATTATGTCATGAGGGAGAAGTTATTATGTCATGAGGGAGAAGTTATTATGTCGTGAGGGAGAAGTTATTATGTCGTGAGGGAGAAGTTATTATGTCGTGAGGGAGAAGTTATTATGTCGTGAGGGAGAAGTTATTATGTCATGAGGGAGAAGTTATTATGTCGTGAGGGAGAAGTTATTATGTCGTGAGGGAGAAGTTATTATGTCGTGAGGGAGAAGTTATTATGTCGTGAGGGAGAAGTTATTATGTCGTGAGGGAGAAGTTATTATGTCATGAGGGAGAAGTTA
Organism: Oncorhynchus keta; assembly: GCF_023373465.1. Classification (NCBI taxonomy): domain Eukaryota; kingdom Metazoa; phylum Chordata; class Actinopteri; order Salmoniformes; family Salmonidae; genus Oncorhynchus; species Oncorhynchus keta. The sequence goes on along the minus strand of NC_068429.1, from coordinate 7,218,891 downwards.
TTATGTCATGAGGGAGAAGTTATTATGTCATGAGGGAGAAGTTATTATGTCGTGAGGGAGAAGTTATTATGTCATGAGGGAGAAGTTATTATGTCATGAGGGAGAAGTTATTATGTCGTGAGGGAGAAGTTATTATGTCGTGAGGGAGAAGTTATTATGTCATGAGGGAGAAGTTATTATGTCATGAGGGAGAAGTTATTATGTCGTGAGGGAGAAGTTATTATGTCGTGAGGGAGAAGTTATTATGTCATGAGGGAGAAGTTATTATGTCGTGAGGGAGAAGTTATTATGTCATGAGGGAGAAGTTATTATGTCGTGAGGGAGAAGTTATTATGTCATGAGGGAGAAGTTATTATGTCATGAGGGAGAAGTTATTATGTCGTGAGGGAGAAGTTATTATGTCATGAGGGAGAAGTTATTATGTCATGAGGGAGAAGTTATTATGTCGTGAGGGAGAAGTTATTATGTCACGAGGGAGAAGTTATTATGTCGTGAGGGAGAAGTTATTATGTCACGAGGGAGAAGTTATTATGTCGTGAGGGAGACGTTATGCTCATTTTATTTTTGTATTTATTTGCCGTTTAGTTCCAGAAGCTTCTCAGGCTCCGTCTTGTCACTGTGAACATAGACGTACGTACCTGGCCGACACCTCAGAATAGGTGTGGACAAAGGTATTTAAGTGCCCGTTTGGCTATGCTCTGGTCAGTTGGGTTTTGGTAATCATTAGGGGAGCCTGGTAGACCACACCTGTGTCTTGTTGGTAAAGACAGGTTTTTTTTGGGGGGGGGGGGTCTGAAGACTAACCATTTAAAGTCATAATTGTGTTAAATGTTCACCACCACCAGTGCTGTGTAGTTCAAACTTCAAACCTGTTACACCTCTGCCTGCCTCCTAACAATATGTTTTGTCCTCTGGGCTGCTATAAGGTCCCTATTTTACAATGCCACTGTGTATGTTTCCTGTCCTCTGGTTGTGTGGCATCCTGGTTGGGAAAACTGTTAGCATTAGTCACTGGCTTGAACTTATAAAGAAATCAGTGCGTGTTTTGATAGTCATTGTGTGTGTAAAGGCTGATGGCACCATATCGTTGCTGTGTTTGACTACTGGAGTTAGCGTAGCTTAGGACTGCATATCACTGATGTGTTTGACCACTGAGTTAGCGTAGCTTAGGTCTCCATATCGTTACCGTGTTTGACTACTGAGTTAGCATAGCTTAGGACTCCATATCACTGATGTGTTTGACTACTGAGTTAGCGTAGCTTAGGTCTCCATATCGTTACCGTGTTTGACCACTGAGTTAGCATAGCTTAGGACTCCATATCACTGATGTGTTTGACTACTGAGTTAGCATAGCTTAGGACTCCATATCACTGATGTGTTTGACTACTGAGTTAGCATAGCTTAGGACTCCATATCACTGATGTGTTTGACTACTGAGTTAGCGTAGCTTATGACTCCATATCACTGATGTGTTTGACCACTGAGTTAGCAAAGCTTAGGACTCCATATCGTTACCGTGTTTGACTACTGAGTTAGCAAAGCTTAGGTCTCCATATCGTTACCGTGTTTGACTACTGAGTTAGCGTAGCTTAGGACTCCATATCGTTGCTGTGTTTGACTACTGGAGTTAGCGTAGCTTAGGACTCCATATCACTGATGTGTTTGACTACTGAGTCAGCAAAGCTTAGGTCTCCATATCGTTACCGTGTTTGACTACTGAGTTAGCGTAGCTTAGGTCTCCATATCGTTACTGTGTTTGACTACTGAGTTAGCGTAGCTTAGGACTCCATATCGTTGCTGTGTTTGACTACTAGAGTTAACGTAGCTTAGGACTCCATATCACTGATGTGTTTGACTACTGAGTTAGCGTAGCTTAGGACTCCATATCACTGATGTGTTTGACTACTGAGTTAGCGTAGCTTAGGACTCCATATCGTTACTGTGTTTGACTACTGGAGTTAGCGTAGCTTAGGACTCCATATCACTGATGTGTTTGACTACTGAGTTAGCAAAGCTTAGGTCTCCATATCGTTACCGTGTTTGACTACTGAGTTAGCGTAGCTTAGGTCTCCATATCGTTACTGTGTTTGACTACTGAGTTAGCGTAGCTTAGGACTCCATATCGTTGCTGTGTTTGACTACTAGAGTTAGCGTAGCTTAGGACTCCATATCACTGATGTGTTTGACTACTGAGTTAGCGTAGCTTAGGACTCCATATCGTTGCTGTGTTTGACTACTGGAGTTAGCGTAGCTTAGGACTCCATATCACTGATGTGTTTGACTACTGAGTTAGCAAAGCTTAGGTCTCCATATCGTTACCGTGTTTGACTACTGAGTTAGCGTAGCTTAGGTCTCCATATCGTTACTGTGTTTGACTACTGAGTTAGCGTAGCTTAGGACTCCATATCGTTGCTGTGTTTGACTACTAGAGTTAGCGTAGCTTAGGACTCCATATCACTGATGTGTTTGACTACTGAGTTAGCGTAGCTTAGGACTCCATATCACTGATGTGTTTGACTACTGAGTTAGCGTAGCTTAGGACTCCATATCACTGATGTGTTTGACTACTGAGTTAGCGTAGCTTAGGACTCCATATCACTGATGTGTTTGACTACTGAGTTAGCGTAGCTTAGGACTCCATATCACTGATGTGTTTGACTACTGAGTTAGCGTAGCTTAGGACTCCATATCGTTACTGTGTTTGACTACTGAGTTAGCGTAGCTTAGGACTCCATATCACTGATGTGTTTGACTACTGAGTTAGCGTAGCTTAGGACTCCATATCGTTGCTGTGTTTGACTACTGGAGTTAGCGTAGCTTAGGACTCCATATCACTGATGTGTTTGACTACTGAGTTAGCAAAGCTTAGGTCTCCATATCGTTACCGTGTTTGACTACTGAGTTAGCGTAGCTTAGGTCTCCATATCGTTACTGTGTTTGACTACTGAGTTAGCGTAGCTTAGGACTCCATATCGTTGCTGTGTTTGACTACTAGAGTTAGCGTAGCTTAGGACTCCATATCACTGATGTGTTTGACTACTGAGTTAGCGTAGCTTAGGACTCCATATCGTTGCTGTGTTTGACTACTGGAGTTAGCGTAGCTTAGGACTCCATATCACTGATGTGTTTGACTACTGAGTTAGCAAAGCTTAGGTCTCCATATCGTTACCGTGTTTGACTACTGAGTTAGCGTAGCTTAGGTCTCCATATCGTTACTGTGTTTGACTACTGAGTTAGCGTAGCTTAGGACTCCATATCGTTGCTGTGTTTGACTACTAGAGTTAGCGTAGCTTAGGACTCCATATCACTGATGTGTTTGACTACTGAGTTAGCGTAGCTTAGGACTCCATATCACTGATGTGTTTGACTACTGAGTTAGCGTAGCTTAGGACTCCATATCGTTACTGTGTTTGACTACTGGAGTTAGCGTAGCTTAGGACTCCATATCACTGATGTGTTTGACTACTGAGTTAGCAAAGCTTAGGTCTCCATATCGTTACCGTGTTTGACTACTGAGTTAGCGTAGCTTAGGTCTCCATATCGTTACTGTGTTTGACTACTGAGTTAGCGTAGCTTAGGACTCCATATCGTTGCTGTGTTTGACTACTAGAGTTAGCGTAGCTTAGGACTCCATATCACTGATGTGTTTGACTACTGAGTTAGCGTAGCTTAGGACTCCATATCGTTACTGTGTTTGACTACTGGAGTTAGCGTAGCTTAGGACTCCATATCACTAATGTGTTTGACTATTGGAGTTAGCGTAGCTTAGGACTCCATATCACTGATGTGTTTGACTACTGAGTTAGCGTAGCTTAGGACTTCATATCGTTACTGTGTTTGACTACTGAGTTAGCGTAGCTTAGGTCTCCATATCGTTACTGTGTTTGACTACTGAGTTAGCGTAGCTTAGGACTTCATATCGTTACTGTGTTTGACTACTGAGTTAGCGTAGCTTAGGACTCCATATCGTTACTGTGTTTGACTACTGAGTTAACGTAGCTTAGGACTCCATATCACTGATGTGTTTGACTACCGGAGTTAGCGTAGCTTAGGACTCCATATCACTGATGTGTTTGACTACCAGAGTTAGCGTAGCTTAGGACTCCATATCACTGATGTGTTTGACTACTGAGTTAGCATAGCTTAGGACTCCATAATGTTACTGTGTTTGACTACTGAGTTAGCGTAGCTTATGACTCCATATCACTGATGTGTTTGACTACTGAGTTAGCGTAGCTTAGGACTCCATATCACTGATGTGTTTGACTACTGGAGTTAGCGTAGCTTAGGTCTCCTTATCGTTACTGTGTTTGACTACTGAGTTAGCGTAGCTTAGGATTCCATATCGTTACTGTGTTTGACTACTGGAGTTAGCGTAGCATAGGATTCCTGCTGCTTTCCTCTGTAGAGAAGAGAGATGACATCCATCCTAGCATCAGCATATCTCGTATTTCATCAGAACAAAACACCTCACTGCTGCACCTACCCAGTTTCCATTCTCCTCCATCCTCATCACAACAGAACTGTTTCCATTCTCCTCCATCCTCATCACAACAGAACCGATTCCATTCTCCTACATCCTCATCACAACAGAACCGATTCCATTCTCATCACAACAGAACCGATTCTATTCTCCTCCATCCTCATCACAACAGAACCGTTTCTATTCTCCTCCATCCTCATCACAACAGAACCGATTCTATTCTCCTCCATCCTCATCACAACAGAACCGTTTCCATTCTCCACCATCCTCATCACAACAGAACCGATTTTATTCTCCTCCATCCTCATCACAACAGATCAGATTCTATTCTCCTCTATCCTCATCACAACAGAACCGTTTCCATTCTCCTCCATCCTCATCACAACAGAACAGATTCTATTCTCCTCTATCCTCATCACAACAGAACCATTTCCATTCTCCTCCATCCTCATCACAACAGAACCATTTCCATTCTCCTCCATCCTCATCACAACAGAACAGTTTTAAGAGTTCCTCTGTGCATAAATAAAAGCAGAGCTCTGTGCAAACAGGCAGAAAGTCTATAAATACGACCTCAGAAACAGATCAATCGTTGAGTTTCATCCTAATATGGCTGTCCCGTTAAGTTGATTTCACGTGACGTAGGGGAGCGGAGCGCCGGCCGTTTCAGTTGGTTCCGTTTCAGTGGAATGTTCAAAGTGAACGGAATAATTCAACAATGTTCTAGACGTTCTGTATCTTTTCTGTTGTCTCTCTGTGTGTCCAAAATGGCACTCTGTTCCCTCTGTTCCCTATATAGTGCACTAAATGGTGCACTTTAAAGGAAACAGGATGCCATTGGGGATACAGACACTGATAAATAGATGGATGTTATTGGAGGACTTGTGGAGGCATTGCTATGGAGACCGCCCGTAATACCATGGCACCGTAGTTTCACTGTGTACACAACACTACCACCCAGATCTCTCTGTGTATACCTAGGCTAGGGCCTCGCTGTGTTACGGCTCTGCAGTGCACAGTATGTAGAGTGAAAATACTGAGAATTTAGAAGCTTTGGCTTCTGTGTAAACTGGCCCTTTACTGTGGGAGCAGAGCAGACTGGTTGGACCTTAGTTTCTCCATCTACTGTATGTCAGATGGCAGTTTGGATTTAGAACCCAGTTGCTATGGGTGACCTTTGTTATCTTACATGGGATATTCTAGAGTTTACTGAAGATTCTCTCTCAGAATGTAAACAGTTCTAGAATCGGAAATCTTTAATGAAATATTAAATGCAGACAAGCTTTACACTGAATGTACAAAACATTAGGAACACCTTCCTAATATTCAGTTGCACCCCCGTTTGCCCTCAGAACAGCCTCAATTCGTCGGGGCATGGACTACAAGGTGTTGAAAGCGTTCCACAGGGACGCTGGCCCATGTTGACTCCAATGCTTCCCACAGTTGTGTCAAGTTGACTGGATGTCCTTTGGGTGGTGGACCATTCTTGATACACATGGGAAACTGTTGAGAGTGAAAAACCCAGCAGAGTTGCAGTTCTTGACACACACAAACCGGTGCGCCTGGCACCTACTACCATAACCGGTTTAAAGGCACTTACAGATTTTGCCTTGTCTATTCACCCTCTGAATGGCTCACATACACAATCCATGTCTCAAGGCTTAAAGATCTTTATTTAACCTGTCTCCTCCCCTTCATCTACACTGATTGAAGTGGATCTAACAGGTGACATCGATAAGGGGGTCATAGTTTTTACCTGGTCGGTCTGTCGCAGAAAGATGATCCTAATGTTATGTCCACTCAGTGTATAATGTGATGAAGTTGTATTTATCCAACAGATCTATCAGATAATATAGTATATTTATCCCTTGTGATCAGTCTGAGGTTAGTCCCATAGATAGAACTGTATATATATGTTATATCTCTATGGTTATAGAACTATATATATGGTATATCTCTATGGTTATAGATATAGAACTATATATATGGTATATCTCTATGGTTATAAATATAGAACTATATATATGGTATATCTCTATGGTTATAGAACTATATATATGGTATATCTCTATGGTTATAGAACTACAGTGCCTTGCGAAAGTATTCGGCCCCCTTGAACTTTGCGACCTTTTGCCACATTTCAGGCTTCAAACATAAAGATATAAAACTGTATTTTTTTGTGAAGAATCAACAACAAGTGGGACACAATCATGAAGTGGAACGACATTTATTGGATATTTCAAACTTTTTTAACAAATCAAAAACTGAAAAATTGGGCGTGCAAAATTATTCAGCCCCTTTACTTTCAGTGCAGCAAACTCTCTCCAGAAGTTCAGTGAGGATCTCTGAATGATCCAATGTTGACCTAAATGACTAATGATGATAAATACAATCCACCTGTGTGTAATCAAGTCTCCGTATAAATGCACCTGCACTGTGATAGTCTCAGAGGTCCGTTAAAAGCGCAGAGAGCGTCATGAAGAACAAGGAACACACCAGGGCAGGTCCGAGATACTGTTGTGAAGAAGTTTAAAGCCGGATTTGGATACAAAAAGATTTCCCAAGCTTTAAACATCCCAAGGAGCACTGTGCAAGCGATAATATTGAAATGGAAGGAGTATCAGACCACTGCAAATCTACCAAGACCTGGCCGTCCCTCTAAACTTTCAGCTCATACAAGGAGAAGACTGATCAGAGATGCAGCCAAGAGGCCCATGATCACTCTGGATGAACTGCAGAGATCTACAGCTGAGGTGGGAGAATCTGTCCATAGGACAACAATCAGTCGTATATTGCACAAATCTGGCCTTTATGGAAGAGTGGCAAGAAGAAAGCCATTTCTTAAAGATATCCATAAAAAGTGTTGTTTAAAGTTTGCCACAAGCCACCTGGGAGACACACCAAACATGTGGAAGAAGGTGCTCTGGTCAGATGAAACCAAAATTGAACTTTTTGGCAACAATGCAAAACGTTATGTTTGGCGTAAAAGCAACACCCTGAACACACCATCCCCACTGTCAAACATGGTGGTGGCAGCATCATGGTTTGGGCCTGCTTTTCTTCAGCAGGGACAGGGAAGATGGTTAAAATTGATGGGAAGATGGATGGAGCCAAATACAGGACCATTCTGGAAGAAAACCTGATGGAGTCTGCAAAAGACCTGAGACTGGGACAGAGATTTGTCTTCCAACAAGACAATGATCCAAAACATAAAGCAAAATCTACAATGGAATGGTTCAAAAATAAACATATCCAGGTGTTAGAATGGCCAAGTCAAAGTCCAGACCTGAATCCAATCGAGAATCTGTGGAAAGAACTGAAAACTGCTGTTCACAAATGCTCTCCATCCAACCTCACTGAGCTCGAGCTGTTTTGTAAGGAGGAATGGTAAAAAAATTCAGTCTCTCGATGTGCAAAACTGATAGAGACATACCCCAAGCGACTTACAGCTGTAATCGCAGCAAAAGGTGGCGCTACAAAGTATTAAC
>NC_068429.1:7165920-7205920 GCF_023373465.1 Oncorhynchus keta | reverse complement strand
CATAGTCCTATATGTTTTAATAAGGTTAGTATCACACCTCATGTATCCTAGTCCATAGTCCTATAAGGTTAGTATCACACCTCATGTAGCCCATAGTCCTATAAGGTTAGTATCACACCTCATGTAGTCTAGTCCATAGTCCTATAAGGTTAGTATCACACCTCATGTAGTCTAGCCCATAGTCCTATAAGGTTAGTATCACACCTCATGTAGTCTAGTCCATAGTCCTATAAGGTTAGTATCACACTTCTCATGTAGTAAGTCGCTCTGGATAAGAGCGTCTGCTAAATGACTTAAATGTAATGTAAATGTCTAGTCCATAGTCCTATATGTTTTAATAAGGTTAGTATCACACCTCATGTAGCCTAGCCCATAGTCCTATAAGGTTAGTATCACACCTCATGTAGCCTAGCCCATAGTCCTATATGTTTTAATAAGGTTAGTATCACACCTCATGTATCCTAGTCCATAGTCCTATAAGGTTAGTATCACACCTCATGTAGCCCATAGTCCTATAAGGTTAGTATCACACCTCATGTAGTCTAGTCCATAGTCCTATAAGGTTAGTATCACACCTCATGTAGTCTAGTCCATAGTCCTATAAGGTTAGTATCACACCTCATGTAGCCTAGTCCATAGTCCTATAAGGTTAGTATCACACCTCATGTAGTCTAGCCCATAGTCCTATATGTTTTAATAAGGTTAGTATCACACCTCATGTAGCCTAGCCCATAGTCCTATAAGGTTAGTATCACACCTCATGTAGTCTAGTCCATAGTCCTATAAGGTTAGTATCACACCTCATGTAGCCCATAGTCCTATAAGGTTAGTATCACAACTCATGTAGTCTAGTCCATAGTCCTATAAGGTTAGTATCACACCTCATGTAGTCTAGTCCATAGTCCTATAAGGTTAGTATCACACCTCATGTAGTCTAGTCCATAGTCCTATAAGGTTAGTATCACACCTCATGTGTGAGGTTTAGAGCCTAACTGGCATACGGACGTGGAACATTCATGCTTCTAGCCTACTGCCGTGTATGCATTGCTACGCTTACGATGTGAAGAAATAGACTAATAGTTGATCAACATTTAAAGCTAAAGGATCTCGTCTCGTTGCGTCAGGCTCATTGCTTAAAACAGTTTATTTTTTGATGCTAGTGGTTGTATTAATTTGGGATCTATCACATGCCACTGTCCAGACAATGTTTGAATATTTATTTCTAGCACAGAATAGAATAGGTCAACTGTTGTACTACGAGGGTTTTAGTGGATTGACGTAGGCTAGTGCTTTTAGCTGTTCGTTAAGGCCTGCGGATCTTGTTGGCTGACGAAAAGTAAATATGGACAGTTCTTTCAACATGTGCCTCATGCATCACGCAGCCTGAATGAAAACATACAGCCCGAGATTTGTATCACAACTAAAGTTACATTAAATAACTGTAAATTAAATTAAATAACTGTAAATTAAATTAAATAACTGTAAATTAAATTAAATAACTGTAAATTAAGCCATCTTCTTTGTTAACAACTCAACACAGAATAGCCCAACTGTGCGCACTCCCTCAAATAATTTGGAGAGAAAATATCCTTTCTATATTAATCAGCTATGTTCAATTGTATTCTTCATACTATAAAATAATGCCACGAAATTATAAGCAAATCTCGAACTAGTCGTAGCCCACAGCCATATGGCATAGCCAGATCAGTACCTAACATAAGGACAACTCAGAGTATAACATTCTATTTCTTCTTAAACTGCTGTTTGACTTGACATGAAACTAGACTGGAGGTTTTAGCAGCTCATTCTTCGTTTCAAAATGGAGCAGAGCTCTTGCAAAGCACGTCTACTCCATAGCACGCTCTCTAGCCCCCCCCCCCCCAGCAGCTCATTCTTGTATGGCACGTGTTTGTAGAATGTTCAAGTCCCCTATTGACTGAGGTGAATGAAGATACAACAAGGTGATCATGGGTTGGAGTCAGTTTGGCTTGTTTTTTTTGTGTTTTTTTTTACTGTTCTCCAAATAGAGTTTTAAAACTGTGTAGAAATGCAGTAAATGATAAAAGAAATCCATGGGCTCTTGTCTAAAGTAGTGCTCTGTAAAGGGAATGGGGTGCCATTTTGGTTATAGACAGAATTGAAAAAGAGAAGAGGAGAGATGGGGCCATAGAGAGGCTCTTTGTTCTGTTCTGTGAATGTGTGACCACATGTTATCATGTGTTCCGTTTCCCCTCCCAGCGTTCAAATTCATTTCTGGGCCTTGGACATTCAATAAGGACTCAGTCTGACTCTCTCTCTCTCTCTCTCTCCATTTACCCTTTCTCTCGCTCGCTCTCTGTTTCTCTGTGTCTCTCTCTTCCTTACCACCCCCTCTCTCTCTCTCTCTCTCTCTCTCTCTGTCCAACCCTCTCTCCCCCTCTCTCTCTCTCTCTCTCTCCATTTACCCTTTCTCTCGCTCGCTCTCTGTTTCTCTGTGTCTCTCTCTTCCTTACCACCCCCTCTCTCTCTCTCTCTCTCTCTCTCTCTCTCTCTCTCTCTGTCTCTCTCTCCCTCTCTCTCCCTCTCTCTCTCTCTCTCTCTCTGTTAGTTCCCAGTGCCCCTGTACTGAGCATCTCAGGGCAGGATGTTTATTTCATGCTCTATCATACGTTAGCGAGGTAATAACGTTTAATTACGTGCTTGTTTAAGCCTATCACGCCGGCCTCTGCCCGCCAACTGCCATTTTGGAGTTTGGCATTGAGCGGTAGCGTTCGAGGACGAAGCAGGCTATCAGGCCGTACCATGGAGCTGCTTGGGGTCTTTTACAGGAGGAAGCTCTGGAGGAAACAGAAAGGGGATGTAGGTCTGGGGACAGAGACAGGGGTTCTGGGGCGGTCAGACAGGGCGCTGTGCAAGTCCCCTTCTGAGACCAACGTCAACCACCTGGCCACCGGACTCATCTCCAAGGTGCTACGCTTCACCAGGTAACACACAGGGAGGTTGGATGGGTTTAAGGTAACAGAAACTGAGAGTTAGGCTTAGTACTAAAGTTAACTTGACTCCACAACTTGGACTTGTTTGAATAAGAGTGACTTGGTCCCACCTAGGAGGTAGGCTGGGCCGGCTCCAGGTATCATTTTTTAAATTTTAAATTTGACCTTTATTTAACTAGACAAGTCAGTTAAGAACAAATTCTTATTTTCAATGACGGCCTAGGAACAGTGGGTTAACTGCCTGTTTAGGGGCAGAACGACAGATTTGTACCTTGTCAACTCGGGGATTTGAACTTGCAACCTTCCAGTTACTAGTCCAACGCTCTAATCACTAGGCTAACCTGCCGCCCCAAGCGACATAAACCGTCGCTTAGAATAATAGAATACACAAGGAGGAAATTCGAAATGTAGTTGTACATCATCAGTTTTTGTTCTCTTGTTATGTCAGTCACTGACAGTCACTCCATTAGCCATGTCAGCTAACATGTTTTAGATTGGTAAATTAGTCTAGCCAACTATCTAAATGTGTAGTAATCATGGTGGAACACCGACCATTCACTCAGGGCACATTCCGTCAAGGCCACAATTTTCATTTTGTTAGTCACTCTCACCCAGAGAGTGAGTCATGGCAAAATGTTTACAATTGCAGGAAATGTGCTTTAAAAGAAAATACAAATATTCTCCACCACATGGCAAAATGTGTTGAATTGAAGGAAATTAATTTTAAAATGTATGTTTTTCTCTCTGTCGTCAAAATGTTTAGGCCGCGAGGTGGGTGGCCCCCAACAAAATCTCGCTTAGGGACCCCTGGTGGTAGGGTTAGTACCAGGGTAACATACTGGGAGGGTTAGTACCAGGGTAACATACTGGGAGGGTTAGTACCAGGGTAACATACTGGGAGGGTTAGTACCAGGGTAACATACTGGGAGGGTTAGTACCAGGGTAACATACTGGGAGGGTTAGTACCAGAGTAACATACTGGGAGGGTTAGTACCAGGGTAACATACTGGGAGGGTTAGTACCAGAGTAACATACTGGGAGGGTTAGTACCTGGGTAACATACTGGGAGGGTTAGTACCAGGGTAACATACTGGGAGGGTTAGTACCAGGGTAACATACTGGGAGGGTTAGTACCAGAGTAACATACTGGGAGGGTTAGTACCTGGGTAACATACTGGGAGGGTTAGTACCTGGGTAACATACTGGGAGGGTTAGTACCAGGGTAACATACTGGGAGGGTTAGTACCAGGGTAACATACTGGGAGGGTTAGTACCAGAGTAACATACTGGGAGGGTTAGTACCAGGGTAACATACTGGGACTGCAGTTGTAGGTTTCACCTGCTCTGTAGTCTGTGGTCTGTCTTCTAATGAGGCTGGTTTATTGGGACACAGGATTTAAACAGAACGTGTTGTATTTCCAGTGTGTGGACTGGATTCCATACTCAGGCGCGGTGTGGGGAGGGACTATCTGCAGTTTTAGAATGGTTGGAAATGTTGATCAATGTGTCTGTTTTATGTACCTAAATTATTTTGTTATTGTTAAGTAAAGTTGGATAAATGGTTAAAAAAAAAATGCTGGAATGTTGTAGAAATATGTGTTACGTGATGAATCATTATGGGGGGGGGTAAACAATGGCTTCTTTCATGTTTCTCTAGCTGGGCGAAGGTGAAGATAGCATCGTTTCCTGTTTATATTCCACACTAAGTGTTGTAGGTTTTTGGGATCAAGAAGATCTTCTTAAATATGATGGCTGCCTGTTAGACAGCTAGTAGGAAGAATAGCATAGCTGAGAAGAGCTGTTGTTTCTAAACAGGAGAGGTTGGAGAGCTTGAATCCAACAAATTAATCTAGATTAGGGACCGACTGTTGTGTACTCTGCTTAAATCGGACTACTGTGAAAGCTTGGTTGTGAAGCTGCTGTGTTGATAGCTAGGCCTCCAGTGTTTCTGGTGAGAAGGGAGGACAAGGGGGAGGTAGAGCCAGGGAGAGGGGGCGTCACACTGCTGTCCTGGCTGTCAACACAGTGATAGCATGCAGCTGGACTCTCCTGTGGCTCAGGGCCGTCCCAGCCTGCAGTAGACATCACCATCCCAGTCTGCAGTAGGCCTCACCCTCCCAGCCTGCAGTAGACATCACCATCCCAGTCTGCAGTAGGCCTCACCCTCCCAGCCTGCAGTAGACATCACCATCCCAGTCTGCAGTAGGCCTCACCCTCCCAGCCTGCAGTAGACATCACCATCCCAGTCTGCAGTAGGCCTCACCCTCCCAGCCTGCAGTAGACATCACCATCCCAGTCTGCAGTAGGCCTCACCATCCCAGCCTGCAGTAGGCCTCACCATCCCAGCCTGCAGTAGGCCTCACCATCCCAGCCTGCAGTAGGCCTCACCCTCCCAGCCTGCAGTAGACATCACCATCCCAGTCTGCAGTAGGCCTCACCCTCCCAGCCTGCAGTAGACATCACCATCCCAGTCTGCAGTAGGCCTCACCCTCCCAGCCTGCAGTAGACATCACCATCCCAGTCTGCAGTAGGCCTCACCCTCCCAGCATGCAGTAGACATCACCATCCCAGTCTGCAGTAGGCCTCACCATCCCAGTCTGCAGTAGGCCTCACCATCCCAGCCTGCAGTAGACATCACCATCCCAGTCTGCAGTAGGCCTCACCCTCCCAGCCTGCAGTAGACATCACCATCCCAGTCTGCAGTAGGCCTCACCATCCCAGCCTGCAGTAGAACCAGCTCCAGCCTGCAGTAGAACCAGCTCCAGCCTGCAGTAGGCCTCACCGTCCCAACCTGCAGTAGGCCCAGCTCCAGGCTGTAGTAGAACCAGCTCCAGCCTGCAGTATGCCCAGCTCCAGCCTGCAATAGGCCCAGCTCCAGCCTGCAGTATGCCCAGCTCCAGCCTGCAATAAACCCAGCTCCAGCCTGCAATAAACCCAGCTCCAGCCTTCAATAAACCCAGCTCCAGCCTGCAGTAGGCCCAGCTCCAGCCTGCAGTAGGCCCAGCTCCAGCCTGCAATAAACCCAGCTCCAGCCTGCAGTAGGCCCAGCTCCAGCCTGCAGTAGGCCCAGCTCCAGCCTGCAGTAGGTCTCACCGTCCCAACCTGCAGTAGGCCCAGCTCTAGTCTACAATAGACCTCACCGTCCTAGCCTGCAGTAGGCCCAGCTCCAGCCTGCAGTAGGCCCAGCTCCAGCCTGCAGTATGCCCAGCTCCAGCCTGCAATAGGCCCAGCTCCAGCCTGCAGTAGGCCCAGCTCCAGCCTGAAGTAGGCCCAGCTCCAGTCTGCAGTAGGCCCATCTCCAGTCTGCAGTAGAACCAGCTCCAGCCTGCAGTACGCCCAGCTCCAGCCTGCAATAGGCCCAGCTCCAGTCTGCAGTAGAACCAGCTCCAGCCTGCAATATGCCCAGCTCCAGTCTGCAGTAGAACCAGCTCCAGCCTGCAGTAGGCCCAGCTCCAGCCTGCAGTAGGCCCAGCTCCAGCCTGCAGTAGGCCCAGCTCCAGCCTGCAGTAGGCCCAGCTCCAGTCTGCAGTAGGCCCATCTCCAGTCTGCAGTAGAACCAGCTCCAGCCTGCAATATGCCCAGCTCCAGTCTGCAATAGGCCCAGCTCCAGTCTGCAGTAGAACCAGCTCCAGCCTGCAGTACGCCCAGCTCCAGCCTGCAATAGGCCCAGCTCCAGTCTGCAGTAGAACCAGCTCCAGCCTGCAATATGCCCAGCTCCAGTCTGCAGTAGAACCAGCTCCAGCCTGCAGTAGGCCCAGCTCCAGCCTGCAATAGGCCCAGCTCCAGCCTGCAGTCGGCCCAGCTCCAGCCTGCAGTAGGCCTCACCGTCCCAACCTGCAGTAGGCCCAGCTCCAGTCTGCAGTAGGCCTCACCGTCCCAACCTGCAGTAGGCTCAGCTCCAGTCTGCAGTAGGTCCAGCTCCAGTCTGCAGTAGGCCCAGCTCCAGTCTGCAGTAGGCCTCAATGTCCCAACCTGCAGTAGGTCCAGCTCCAGTCTGCAGTAGGCCCAGCTCCAACCTGCAGTAGGCCCAGCTCCAGCCTATTTGGACGGGGTGAGGCATGGGCCACCTCAGTCCTCTGTTTGTTTTTTGGACACAAGATGGTCCCTTACAGGAAAAATAAAGCTTCAGTAGGATCACTACTGTTATCCCAACCTCCTCGCCTCCTCTGTATGTCCAATAGGGTTCAATATCAGGGTTTAAACCGGATGACTTGACAAAACATACTCCCAGCAGAAGCACACAATGTACTAAGAAAGCTGCATGTGGTGTAGACAGCTCATTGGATAAAGGGTGTATGGGTATTGGTGTAGGCAGCTCATTGGATAAAGGGTGTATGGGTATTGGTGTAGGCAGCTCATTGGATAAAGGGTGTATGGGTATTGGTGTAGACAGCTCATTGGATAAAGGGTGTATGGGTATTGGTGTAGGCAGCTTATTGGATAAAGGGTGTATGGGTATTGGTGTAGGCAGCTCATTGGATAAAGGCTGTATGGGTATTGGTGTAGACAGCTCATTGGATAAAGGGTGTATGGGTATTGGTATAGGCAGCTCATTGGATAAAGGCTGTATGGGTATTGGTGTAGACAGCTCATTGGATAAAGGGTGTATGGGTATTGGTATAGGCAGCTCATTGGATAAAGGGTGTATGGGTATTGGTGTAGACAGCTCATTGGATAAAGGCTGTATGGGTATTGGTGTAGACAGCTCATTGGATAAAGGGTGTATGGGTATTGGTGTAGACAGCTCATTGGATAAAGGCTGTATGGGTATTTGTGTAGGCAGCTCATTGGATAAAGGCTGTATGGGTATTGGTGTAGACAGCTCATTGGATAAAGGCTGTATGGGTATTGGTGTAGGCAGCTCATTGGATAAAGGGTGTAACCAAGGGTGTAACCATTTAAAATACCTTGCCTGGTACAATGGAACCAATAGAATAGTCGCAATTGTCCAGTGGGGGACTCCAGACAGACTAGTAACCCTGTCCAGTGGGGGACTCCAGACAGACTAGTAACCCTGTCCATCAGGGGACTCCAGACAGACTAGTAACCCTGTCCATCAGGGGACTCCAGACAGACTAGTAACCCTGTCCAGTGGGGGACTCCAGACAGACTAGTAACCCTGTCCATCAGGGGACTCCAGACAGACTAGTAACCCTGTCCATCAGGGGACTCCAGACAGACTAGTAACCCTGTCCAGTGGGGGACTCCAGACAGACTAGTAACCCTGTCCATCAGGGGACTCCAGACAGACTAGTAACCCTGGCCATCAGGGGACTCCAGACAGACTAGTAACCCTGTCCATCAGGGGACTCCAGACAGACTAGTAACCCTGTCCATCAGGGGACTCCAGACAGACTAGTAACCCTGTCCATCAGGGGACTCCAGACAGACTAGTAACCCTGTCCATCAGGGGACTCCAGACAGACTAGTAAGCCTGTCCATCAGGGGACTCCAGACAGACTAGTAACCCTGTCCAGTGGGGACTCCAGACAGACTAGTAACCCTGTCCATCAGGGGACTCCAGACAGACTAGTAACCCTGTCCATCAGGGGACTCCAGACAGACTAGTAACCCTGTCCAGTGGGGGACTCCAGACAGACTAGTAACCCTGTCCATCAGGGGACTCCAGACAGACTAGTAACCCTGTCCATCAGGGGATTCCAGACAGACTAGTAACCCTGTCCATCAGGGGACTCCAGACAGACTAGTAACCCTGTCCAGTGGGGGACTCCAGACAGACTAGTAACCCTGTCCATCAGGGGACTCCAGACAGACTAGTAACCCTGTCCATCAGGGGACTCCAGACAGACTAGTAACCCTGTCCATCAGGGGACTCCAGACAGACTAGTAACCCTGTCCATCAGGGGACTCCAGACAGACTAGTAACCCTGTCCATCAGGGGACTCCAGACAGACTAGTAACCCTGTCCATCAGGGGACTCCAGACAGACTAGTAACCCTGTCCAGTGGGGGACTCCAGACAGACTAGTAACCCTGTCCATCAGGGGACTCCAGACAGACTAGTAACCCTGTCCAGTGGGGGACTCCAGACA
The DNA here is from genome assembly GCF_023373465.1 of Oncorhynchus keta. Lineage (NCBI taxonomy): Eukaryota > Metazoa > Chordata > Actinopteri > Salmoniformes > Salmonidae > Oncorhynchus > Oncorhynchus keta. The sequence goes on along the minus strand of NC_068429.1, from coordinate 7,196,896 downwards.
GACTAGTAACCCTGTCCATCAGGGGACTCCAGACAGACTAGTAACCCTGTCCATCAGGGGACTCCAGACAGACTAGTAACCCTGTCCAGTGGGGTACTCCAGACAGACTAGTAGAAAAAACACTTAGTGTTTTTAAAGATTTCAAATACTATTTCAACCCAGGTCTGATTCACAGGAAGTGATCACAGCTGTAATGAATCATCAACAAATTGTCATAAACCCTCTGAGGCATTGCGATGCGATCTGATATGGCTAACCACGTTAAAATGTTGGTTGTGATTCCCCCTGTGCTTCCCTCCAAATGCTAATATCTTCCAGCTTGTCGCTTACATAACAATACATAAGCCTTGACAGTGATTAGACTATAGCAGAGACATGCATGGAATGACAGTATGGGTCAGTGGGCTGTAACTCCATTATGTGTATAAAGACTTTATGTAACAGAACCTTTCTTCTTTAAGGTTGCAGCCCCTATCATCACCAAGACTATCTCTGACCTTTTTTCACCTGTCTCTCTTCCCTGGGGAGGTTCCCATTGCTTGGAAGACAGCCACGGTTCATCCTTTATTTAAAGGGAGAGATCAAGCTGATCCTAACTGTTATAGGCCTATTTCGATTTTGCCCTGTTTTATAAAAAATGTTGGAAAAACTTGACTGGCTTTCTTGATGTCAATAGTATTCTGTCCGGTATACAATCTGGTTTCTGCTCAGGTTATGGATGTGTCACTGCAACCCTAAAGGTCCTAAATTATATCACCATTACCCTTGATTCTGAGCAATGTGCTGCTATTTTTATTGACTTGGCCAAAGCTTTTGATGCGGTTGACCATTCCATTATTGTGGGCCGGCTAAGGAGTATTGGTGTCTCTGAGGGGTCTTTGATCTGGTTTGCTAACTACCTCTCTCAAAGAGTGCAGTGTATAAAGTCAGAACATCTGCTATCTCAGCCACTGCCTGTCACCAAGGGAATACCCCAAGATTTGATCCTAGGCCCAACACTCTTCTCAATTTCTTCTAGTGGTTTGAATGTTTAGTTCAAGGATCTCCCAGCAGCCTAAAAGACATGGTATGATTACTGGTACATCTTTGTTGTTTGTCGTTATGGAAATCCCGGGAGTGTGTACTGCGTTCCTTATTGTTGGTCTGTGTCATATAGTTCTGTTTTTGTTGTTATGCTATGTGTGTGTGTGTGTGCAGGCCTGTGTTCGCGTGTGTGACTGAGTTCATGTGTGTGACTTAGCATGCATAGTCCTCTCCCTCTGTCTGAGCTGTCTCTCTCCCTCAGACGTAGCGAGCCCGTCTCCAGACCTCACTTTCTGTTCTGTTCTACAGACGCAGTGAGCCCGTCTCCAGACCACACTCGTGGCACTCCACCAAACTAGGCGAGGGCCAGCCAGACCCCAGCATGGTGCAGATATCCCAGGGCACCATAGACCCTCCCTGGCATCACACATTCAACTCCAGGTTAGTCAATCAATCAATCAAGTCATAAATCAATCAATTAAGTAATCAGTAAATCAAATATATTTATAAAGCCATTTTTTTAAACAGTTGTCACAAAGTGCTTTTACAGTTTTGTAGCGATGGAGGGGTGAACACAGGATCTGGGTTTATCAATTTTTTAATCAATTTTTCTATCAAATTTACAATATTTTGATTCTTAAACATGTTCAGTAGGTTATGATTATACCTTGATGAAGACAGCTTGTCTGTCAAAACATTGGACATCAGGTTATTCAATGATTGCATCTGAGCTCCTAGAGTGTGTGACTCTCCTTCTCTTCAAGTGTTCTACTCCGCTAGCCAGCACCTCGCCTATATTAGTGTGCGTTTCTTTCGCCTCTGAAGTAGGTTATGAGGAACAGGAAGGCCCGCACACTGTTGGTGTTCCCAAGTAAAGCTAGGTTTCCTTCCAATTGGCGACAGATTTTCATGCGAATATTCTAAAATCTGCATAAAAACACCAGAGATGTTTCCATCAAATGGACTTTTTGCAGATACAGTTGAAGTCGGAAGTTTACATACACCTTAGCCAAATACATTTAACCTGTTACTCCTACCCCCTACTTTTTCGAAACATTCTGTTAAAAATCGCGCAACATTTCAGCGCCCTGCTGCTCATGCCAGGAATATAGTATATGCATATGATTAGTATGTGTGGATAGAAAACACTCAGACGTTTATAAAACTGGTTAAATCACGGCTGTGACTATAACAGAACGTGCGTTTCATCGAAAAGAGCAGGAAAATCTGATCACTGAAAATGGAAATATATATCCATCCGCCACTTCAACCATTGATAAAGGCGAACCACAATAAATGGGGCTGAGGTTGCAATACCTACAGCTTCCACACGATGTCAACAGTCTTGTCATTTGCCTAGGCTTTGTTTCTTGGTCAAACAAAGAAGAGACAAGCCATTTGTTCAGGTCTCCGACTGGATATTTTGGTTGAGATTTACCCGGACATTATTTCCAGACGGACAGCTAAAGAAAATACATTGCCTCGTGATCAATTTGATCGCTTATTAACGTGTACTAATACCTAAAGTTGCATTACAGAAGTATTTCGAAGTGTTTTGTGAAAGTTTATCATCAACTTTTTTTATTTAAAAAAATGACGTTACGTTATAAGACGCTATTTTTTTCCGTTTATCACACAGTCTTCATAGATCGATATCTAGGCTATATATGGACCGATTTAATCGAAAAAAAGACCCAATAGTGATTATGGGACATCTAGGAGTGCCAACAAAGAAGATGGTCAAAGGTAATGAATGTTTTATATTTTATTTGTGCGGTTTGTGTAGCGACGACTATGCTAATTATTTTGTTTACGTCCCCTGCGGGTCTTTTGGGGTGTTACGTGCTATCAGATAATAGCTTCTCATGCTTTCGCCGAAAAGCATTTTAAAAATCTGACTTGTTGCCTGGATTCACAACGAGTGTAGCTTTAATTCAATACCCTGCATGTGTATTTTAATGAACGTTTGAGTTTTAACTAATACTATTAGCATTTAGCGTAGCGCATTTGCATTTCCAGATGTCGAGATGGGACGCCTGCGTGTCAGGTAGGAGCAAGAGGTTAAACCCAGTTTTTCACAATTCCTGATATTCAATCCGGGTAAACATTCCCCGTCTTAGGTCAGTTAGGATCACAACTTTATTTTAAGAATGTGAAATGTCAGAGTAATAGTAGAGAGAACGATTTATTTCAGTTTTTATGTATTTCATCACATTCCCAGTGGGTCAGAAGTTTACATACACTCAATTAGTATTTGTTAGCATTGCCTTTAAATAGTTTAACTTGGGTCAAACATTGCAGGTCGCCTTCCACAAGCTTCCCACAATAATTTGGGTGAATTTTGGCCCATTCCTCCTGACAGAGCTGGTGTAACTGAGTCTGGTTTGTAGGCCTCCTTGCTCGCACATGCTTTTTCAGTTCTGCCCACACATTTTCTATAGGATTGAGGTCAGGGCTTTGTGATGGCCACTCCAATACCTTGCCTTTGTTGTCCTTAGGCCATTTTGCCACAACTTTGGAGGTATGCTTGGGGTCATTGTCCATTTGGAAGACCCATTTGTGACCAAGCTTTAACTTCCTGTGTCTTGAGATGTTGCTTCAATATATCCACATAATTGTCCTGCCTCATGATGCCATCTATTTTGTGAAGTGCACCAGTCCCTCCTGCAGCAAAGCACCCCCACAACATGATGCTTCTACCCCTGTGCTTCACAGTTGGGATGGTGTTCTTCGGCTTGCAAGCCTCCCTCTTTTTCCTACAAACATAACAATGGTCATTATGGCCAAACAGTTATATTTTTGTTTCATCGGACCAGAGGACATTTCTCCAAAAGGTATGATCTTTGTCCCCATGTGCAGTTGCAAACCGTAGTCTGGCTTTTTTATGGCGGTTTTGGAGTAGTGGCTTCTTCCATGCTGAGCGGCCTTTCAGGTTATGTCGATATAGGACTTGTTTTACTGTGGATATAGATACTTTTGTACCTGTTTCCTCCAGCATCTTTTCGCACCAAAGTACGTTCATCTCTAGGAGACAGAACGCATCTCCTTCCTGAGCGGTATGACGGCTGCGTGGTCCCATGGTGTTTATACTTGTGTACTACTGTTTGAACAGATGAACGTGGTACCTTCAGGCATTTGGAAATTGCTCCCAAGGATGAACCAGACTTGTGGAGGTATACAATTTGTTTCTGAGGTCTTGGCTGATTTCTTTTGATTTTCCATGATGTCAAGCAAAGAGGCACTGAGTTTGAAGGTAGGAAATGCGATACAGTGAATTCAAAGTGAAATAATCTGTTTGTAAACAATTGTTGTAAAAATTACTTGTGTCATGCACAAAGTAGATGTCCTAATTGACTTGCCAAAACTATAGTTTGTTAAACAATACATTTGTGGAGTGGTTGAAAAATGAGTTTTAATGACTCCGACCTAAGTGTATGTAAACTTCCGACTTCAACTGTACAATGCTGTGCGTGATGACGTAGTAAACACAAATAAAAATACATTTTGCAGTTAAATTCTCATGTACCTAATAAAAAATAAAAGTTAAATGGCTTTACATCGTATTTTCCAATCTACTAATAGTTTTCCCACACAAAACAATTTGCGTTATTTAGCAGGTGTGCCCACTTCAGTATTGGACACTCCGTTCTAGATACTGTATCTGTGCAGAGCTCTATCTATTGGAGCTCACGAATAGCCTACATGACCAGATTATTAGGGACGAAATTTGCGAGATCATTTTTTATTTGTCAAACGGCAGCCAAGCATCGATGATTGAGTCAATGTGGAGGCTATATACAGGGTGTTACGGTACAGAGTCAACGTGGAGGCTATATACAGGGTGTTTCTGGTACAGAGTCAATGTGGAGGCTATATACAGGGTGTACTGGTACAGAGTCAATGTGGAGGCTATATACAGGGTATTACGGTACAGAGTCAACGTGGAGGCTATATACAGGGTGTTACGGTACAGAGTCAATGTGGAGGCTATATACAGGGTGTTTCTGGTACAGAGTCAATGTGGAGGCTATATACAGGGTGTACTGGTACAGAGTCAACGTGGAGGCTATATACAGGGTGTTACGGTACAGAGTCAATGTGGAGGCTATATACAGGGTGTACTGGTACAGAGTCAATGTGGAGGCTATATACAGGGTATTACGGTACAGAGTCAACGTGGAGGCTATATACAGGGTGTTACGGTACAGAGTCAATGTGGAGGCTATATACAGGGTGTTTCTGGTACAGAGTCAATATGGAGGCTATATACAGGGTGTACTGGTACAGAGTCGATGTGGAGGCTATATACAGGGTGTTACGGTACAGAGTCAATGTGGAGGCTATATACAGGGTGTACTGGTACAGAGTCAATGTGGAGGCTATATACAGGGTGTTACGGTACAGAGTCAATGTGGAGGTTATATACAGGGTATTACGGTACAGAGTCAATGTGGAGGCTATATACAAGGGGTACCGGTACAGAGTCAATGTGGAGGCTATATACAGGGTGTTACGGTACAGAGTCAATGTGGAGACTATATACAGGGTTTTACGGTACAGAGTCAAAGTGGAGACTTATATACAGGGTATTACGGTACAGAGTCAATGTGGAGACTTATATACAGGGTGTTACGGTACAGAGTCAATGTTGAGACTATATACAGGGTTTTACGGTACAGAGTCAATGTGTAGGCTATATACAGGGTATTACGGTACAGAGTCAATGTGGAGGCTATATACAGGGGGTACCGGTACAGAGTCAATGTGGAGGCTATATACAGGGGGTACCAGTACAGAGTCAATGTGGAGGCTATATACAGGGTGTTACGGTATAGAGTCAATGTGGAGGCTATATACAGGGTTTTACGGTACAGAGTCAATGTGGAGGCTATATACAGGGTTTTACGGTACAGAGTCAATGTGGAGGCTATATACAAGGGGTACCGGTACAGAGTCAATGTGGAGGCTATATACAGGGGGTACCGGTACAGAGTCAATGTGTAGACTATATACAGGGTGTTACGGTACAGAGTCAATGTGGAGGCTATATACAGGGTGTACTGGTACAGAGTCAATGTGGAGGCTATATACAGGGTGTTACGGTACAGAGTCAATGTGGAGGCTATATACAGGGTGTACTGGTACAGAGTCAATGTGGAGGCTATATACAGGGTGTTACGGTACAGAGTCAATGTGGAGGTTATATACAGGGTGTACTGGTACAGAGTCAATGTGGAGGCTATATACAGGGTGTTACGGTACAGAGTCAATGTGGAGGCTATATACAGGGTGTTACGGTACAGAGTCAATGTGGAGACTATATACAGGGTTTTACGGTACAGAGTCAAAGTGGAGACTTATATACAGGGTATTACGGTACAGAGTCAATGTGGAGACTTATATACAGGGTGTTACGGTACAGAGTCAATGTTGAGACTATATACAGGGTTTTACGGTACAGAGTCAATGTGGAGGCTACATACAGGGTATTACGGTACAGAGTCAATGTGGAGGCTATATACAAGGGGTACCGGTACAGAGTCAATGTGGAGGCTATATACAGGGGTACCGGTACAGAGTCAATGTGGAGACTATATACAGGGTGTTACGGTACAGAGTCAATGTGGAGGCTATATACAGGGGGTACCGGTACAGAGTCAATGTGTAGACTATATACAGGGTGTTACGGTACAGAGTCAATGTGGAGGCTATATACAGGGTTTTACGGTACAGAGTCAACGTGGAAGCTATATACAGGGTGTACCGGTACAGAGTCAATGTGGAGGCTATATACAGGGTGTTACGGTACAGAGTCAATGTGGAGGCTATATACAGGGTTTTACGGTACAGAGTCAATGTGGAGGCTATATACAGGGGTACCGGTACATAGTCAATTTGGAGGCTATATACAGGGGGTACCTGTACAGAGTCAATGTGGAGGCTATATACAGGGGGTACCAGTACAGAGTCAATGTGGAGGCTATATACAGGGGTACCGGTACAGAGTCAATGAGGAGGCTATATACAGGGTTTTACGGTACAGAGTCAATGTGGAGGCTATATACAGGGGGTACCAGTACAGAGTCAATGTGGAGGCTATATACAGGGGGTACCGGTACAGAGTCAATGTGGAGGCTATATACAGGGGGTACCGGTACAGAGTCATTGTGGAGGCTATATACAGGGTTTTACAGTACATAGTCAATGTGGAGGCTATATACAGGGTTTTACGGTACATAGTCAATGTGGAGGCTATATACAGGGTTTTACGGTACATAGTCAATGTGGAGGCTATATACAGGGGGTACCGGTACAGAGTCAATGTGGACGCTATATACAGGGGGTACCGGTACGTAGTCAATGTGGAGGCTATATACAGGGGTTACCAGTACAGAGTCAATGTGGAGGCTATATACAGGGGGTACCGGTACAGAGTCAATGTGGAGGCTATATACAGGGGGTACTGGTACAGAGTCAATGTGGAGGCTATATACAGGGGGTACCGGTACAGAGTCAATGAGGAGGCTATATACAGGGTGTTACGGTACAGAGTCAATGTGGAGGCTATATACAGGGTTTTACGGTACAGAGTCAATGTGGAGGCTATATACAGGGGTACCGGTACAGAGTCAATGTGGAGGCTATATACAGGGGTACCAGTACAGAGTCAATGTGGAGGCTATATACAGGGTGTTACAGTATAGAGTCAATGTGGAGGCTATATACAGGGGTACCAGTACAGAGTCAATGTGGAGGCTACATACAGGGGTACCAGTACAGAGTCAATGTGGAGGCTATATACAGGGGTACCGGTACAGAGTCAATGTGGAGGCTATATACAGGGGTACCAGTACAGAGTCAATGTGGAGGCTATATACAGGGTGTTACGGTACAGAGTCAATGTGGAGGCTATATACAGGGTTTTACGGTACATAGTCATTGTGGAGGCTATATACAGGGTTTTACAGTACATAGTCAATGTGGAGGTTATATACAGGGTGTTACGGTACAGAGTCAATGTGGAGGCTATATACAGGGTTTTACGGTATATAGTCAATATGGAGGCTATATACAGGGTTTTACGGTACATAGTCAATGTGGAGGCTATATACAGGGTGTTACGGTACAGAGTCAATATGGAGGCTATATACAGGGTTTTACGGTACAGAGTCAATGTGGAGGCTATATACAGGGGTACCGGTACAAAGTCGATGTGGAGGCTATATACAGGGGTACCAGTACAGAGTCAATGTGGAGGCACACACACACACACACACACACACACACACACACACACACACACACACACACACACACACACACACACACACACACACACACACACACACACACACACACACACACACACACACACACACACACACACATATAAAAAGAGAGGGGAGGTGGGTATTGACGTCATCTTTCAACTACAGAGGGACATTCCTGATGACACCTCACCTCTACCGTTCCCATGACAACTGTGACTCCCACTCGGAGCGTCTTGGCTCGTCCAATGCGGTTGCAGTGTTATTTGCAGAGGCAGAGAGAGAGAGAGAGAAAGAGAGAGACAGAGAGGCACATTGCAGCCTCTTCAGTTCTGAGAGTAATGTGGAAGAGGGTAATGCAGCTGTGTTGCTCATGGATGAGGGAACGTTGCTATGAGAGCGATTGTGCTGACGTCCTCATCACATTCATTACCGCTGCAGAAATAACAACCAACACTGGGCCTCCACCATCCCCCAACACACACACACACACACACACACATGCAGACTACACACACACATGCAGACTCCACACAGACATGCAGACTACACACACAGACATGCAGACTACACACAGACATGTAGACCACACACAGACATGCAGACTACACACAGACATGCAGACTACACACAGACATGCAGACTACACACACAGACATGTAGACCACACACAGACATGCAGACTACACACAGACATGTAGACTACACACAGACATGTAGACTACACACAGACATGCAGACTACACACAGACATGTAGACTACACACAGACATGTAGACTACACCAGACATGCAGACTACACACAGATATGCAGACTACATACAGACAGACAGTGACCTGGCTCTAGCCAGGAGTAGTGTACTATGTAGGGAATATGGCCCTGGTCAGTAGTAGTGTAGTATGTAGGGAATATGGCCCTGGTCAGTAGTAGTGTACTATGTAGGGAATATGGCCCTGGTCAGTAGTAGTGTACTATGTAGGGAATATGGCCCTGGTCAGTAGTAGTGTTCTATGCAGGCAGCTCTTTGGTTACGAGTCTATTGCTGTCTATCTCTAAATTATTTTCTAAAAACTCTCTCTCTCTCTTTCCATCTCTCTCCTCTTCCACAGTGCGTCCACTACAGACCTGTCAGGTTACGACCCAGGTTACCTGAGGAAGAGTCCAGACCAGTACAGTTCTAGAGGAAGTATGGAGAGCCTTGGGGAGCACCACGGCCACCCAGCCTACAGGTTCTGCTCTTGTTAATAGGGCCTTTTTTTATCCTCAATCATTTTCAATGTGTGTAATAATAATATAATATATGCCATTTAGCTGACGCTTTTATCCAAAGCGACTTACAAAGCGATGTGTGCATACATTCTACGTATGGGTGGTCCCGGGGATCGAACCCACTACCCTGGCGTTACAAGCGCCATGCTCTACCAACTGAGCCACAGAAGGACCACGATGCTGTCTGTCTCCGGTGTCTCAGCCTGCTACCTTTATTATGTAATCAAATCATTCAATCAAGTAAGGATCAAATAACTCCTCTCCTCTCCCCTCCTCTCCCCTCCTCTTCCTCTCCTCCCCTCTCCCCTCCTCTCCTCTCCTCTCCTCTCCTCTCCCCTCCCCTCCCCTCCTCTCCCCTCCCCTCCTCTCCTCTCCTCTCCTCTCCTCTCTACAGTTCTTCCTGCCACCAGCTGTCTGCCTCCAAGTCCTCCAACAGCATGGACCACCTTCACAGCAAAAGGGACTCAGCTTACTCCTCCTTCTCTACCAGCTCTAGTATCCCAGAGTACCTAGCGGCCACTCCGACCTTTAGTAAGGAGAGGTCATACTCCATGGAGACGGTTCCACAGAGGGGTGGGGTTAGCGGAGGAGGGGGAGGGGCCATGGCGGAGGGCATGCAGCATGCTGACATCCGATACATCCGTACGGTCTACGACCCCCAGCAGGGAGGTGCCCAAGAGCACGAGGTCAGCTCCGCTGCGTTGCTACGCAACCACGAGGCCGGCGGGGCGGGTTCTCATAGTGGGGGCAAGGCCTCCTGTCACCGCGGCAGTAGTAGCTGTAATAACAGCAGTGGCGGAAGCAACGGCGGTAATAACCCCAAACGACACAGCGTTGGACCAATCTGGGGTCAGTCTCAATCCGCCAGCCGTAGTTCCTATGAAAGCCTGAAGGGGGCGCCGGCTCCTCCCATGCGGAGTGACAGCTACGCGGCGATCAGACACCACGAGAGGCCCAATTCCTGGTCCAGCCTGGATCAGACTCGCTCCCTCAGGGCTCTCCACAAGGGGTCCACCTCCTCCTGGTACCACTCCTCTGGCTCCGTGGCCTCCGGCTCGGGGAAGGGCTCCTACGGGGCCGAGGGCCAGCTCCACACCGTCATAGAGAAGAGTCCTGAGAGCAGGTATTTATTCTATTGTATCCATTAGCTTCTGCGTGAGTCAGGAGCTGTGCTTTTGTACCTGACGTTAGTGCTCTGTCTACATGTAGATATGACTGATAGGAAATGTCAACTGTGGTACCTTTTATATAGACAGGTGTGAGCCTTTCCAAATCATGTCCAATCAATATAATTTACCACAGGTGGACTCCAGTCAAGTTGTAGAAACATCTCAAGGATGATCAATGGAAACAAGCATGCACCTGAGCTCAATTTAGAGTCTGGGTCTGAAAGGCAAAGGGTCTGAATACTTATGTCAATAAGTATTTGCTGTTTTCCATTTTTTTTTATAGATTTGCCAACATTTTTAAAACCTGTTTTCGCTTTGTTGTTATGGGGTATTGTGTGTAGATTGATGAGAGGAAAATAATTGAATCAATTTTAGAATAAGGCTGTAACGTAACAAAATGGGGAATAAGTCAAGGGGTCTGAATACTTTCCCGAATAGCACTGTACTTTGTATCCCTCATTTACTGAAGTGTTTCCATTATTTCGGCAGTTACCTGTTCTGTTGTTGCTGTACGTTGTCTTTGTTCCAGTTTCTCCTGTTCTGTTGTTGCTGTACGTTGTCTTTGTTCCAGTTTCTCCTGTTCTGTTGTTGCTGTACGTTGTCTTTGTTCCAGTTTCTCCTGTTCTGTTGTTGCTGTACGTTGTCTTTGTTCCAGTTTCTCCTGTTCTGTTGTTGCTGTACGTTGTCTTTGTTCCAGTTTCTCCTGTTCTGTTGTTGCTGTACGTTGTCTTTGTTCCAGTTTCTCCTGTTCTGTTGTTGCTGTACGTTGTCTTTGTTCCAGTTTCTCCTGTTCTGTTGTTGCTGTTCGTTGTCTTTGTTCCAGTTTCTCCTGTTCTGTTGTTGCTGTACGTTGTCTTTGTTCCAGTTTCTCCTGTTCTGTTGTTGCTGTACGTTGTCTTTGTTCCAGTTTCTCCTGTTCTGTTGTTGCTGTACGTTGTCTTTGTTCCAGTTTCTCCTGTTCTGTTGTTGCTGTACGTTGTCTTTGTTCCAGTTTCTCCTGTTCTGTTGTTGCTGTACGTTGTCTTTGTTCCAGTTTCTCCTGTTCTGTTGTTGCTGTACGTTGTCTTTGTTCCAGTTTCTCCTGTTCTGTTGTTGCTGTACGTTGTCTTTGTTCCAGTTTCTCCTGTTCTGTTGTTGCTGTTCGTTGTCTTTGTTCCAGTTTCTCCTGTTCTGTTGTTGCTGTTCGTTGTCTTTGTTCCAGTTTCTCCTGTTCTGTTGTTGCTGTTCGTTGTCTTTGTTCCAGTTTCTCCTGTTCTGTTGTTGCTGTTCGTTGTCTTTGTTCCAGTTTCTCCTGTTCTGTTGTTGCTGTACGTTGTCTTTGTTCCAGTTTCTCCTGTTCTGTTGTTGCTGTACGTTGTCTTTGTTCCAGTTTCTCCTGTTCTGTTGTTGCTGTTCGTTGTCTTTGTTCCAGTTTCTCCTGTTCTGTTGTTGCTGTTCGTTGTCTTTGTTCCAGTTTCTCCTGTTCTGTTGTTGCTGTACGTTGTCTTTGTTCCAGTTTCTCCTGTTCTGTTGTTGCTGTACGTTGTCTTTGTTCCAGTTTCTCCTGTTCTGTTGTTGCTGTACGTTGTCTTTGTTCCAGTTTCTCCTGTTCTGTTGTTGCTGTACGTTGTCTTTGTTCCAGTTTCTCCTGTTCTGTTGTTGCTGTTCGTTGTCTTTGTTCCAGTTTCTCCTGTTCTGTTGTTGCTGTACGTTGTCTTTGTTCCAGTTTCTCCTGTTCTGTTGTTGCTGTACGTTGTCTTTGTTCCAGTTTCTCCTGTTCTGTTGTTGCTGTACGTTGTCTTTGTTCCAGTTTCTCCTGTTCTGTTTTTGCTGTTCGTTGTCTTTGTTCCAGTTTCTCCTGTTCTGTTGTTGCTGTACGTTGTCTTTGTTCCAGTTTCTCCTGTTCTGTTGTTGCTGTTCGTTGTCTTTGTTCCAGTTTCTCCTGTTCTGTTGTTGCTGTACGTTGTCTTTGTTCCAGTTTCTCCTGTTCTGTTGTTGCTGTTCGTTGTCTTTGTTCCAGTTTCTCCTGTTCTGTTGTTGCTGTACGTTGTCTTTGTTCCAGTTTCTCCTGTTCTGTTATTGCTGTTCGTTGTCTTTGTTCCAGTTTCTCCTGTTCTGTTGTTGCTGTTCGTTGTCTTTGTTCCAGTTTCTCCTGTTCTGTTGTTGCTGTTCGTTGTCTTTGTTCCAGTTTCTCCTGTTCTGTTGTTGCTGTTCGTTGTCTTTGTTCCAGTTTCTCCTGTTCTGTTGTTGCTGTACGTTGTCTTTGTTCCAGTTTCTCCTGTTCTGTTGTTGCTGTACGTTGTGTTGTAAAGGTTCTTCCTCTTCTTCTTCTTCTTCCTCTTCTTCTTCTAGCCCCACCATCAAGCCCAAACAGGGCGTGGGTCAAGTCCCCCAGCCCCCTCAGCCCCAGAATACATCTGGCCGCCTCATGTCGCCTCAGGGCATCTACCCAGTGCCCCCTCCGGAGACCCACTATGCAGAGATGCCCACCAGCAGCCCCAGCCCCAGCCCCAGCAGTGTGTACCCAGGCCTGGCCAGGGAGAGCAGTCTGAGCAGACAGAGAGAGCTCCAGGGGTTAGGGGTGGGGGTCAGTGTGGATACAGGGATCGAGGTATCTGTAGAGAACAGATACCAAAGCAACACTTTCAACTCTTATGTCACCCGTTCCAACCAGCCTCAGCATGACTTAGCTCCGCCTCCAACCAAACAGCCAGCCCAGCCTGTTAACAGAGGGGGTGACAGAGGACATGAGGAGACCCAAACCAAACTGGGTCTCTCCGGGTCTCATTTGAAGGGGGAGGGACAAACCGTCTCCCGAAGGCAGAGCCAGCAGGGTCATGGACAGGGTCAGGTGTACAGACCCTCTTCAGCCCAGTCCATAGGCCAGGAGAGGAGGGACCCATACACTCCAGTCCAGCCGCGGAGAGAGAGGCTACCCAGGTATTCCCAAGGCTCAGAGAGTTACACTGAGAAGCATCAGGTCAGACACACTGAACACAGCCATCCAGACCCTCATCCAGACCCTCCCACTACCATGCCCACTAAGATATCCAAGGTCCACGTTCCTCAGCGGATCAGGACTAGCAGTATCCCAGCCAAAGGGCCTGATCATCGGGTCAATAACCAGAGGTCCAGGTCCCCCATCCGGCACTACAGCGACCCCAGTCCACCCCATCACCAGAAGAACCAGAGGGGACCAGAGCACCCCCTGACCCGGCTAGAGAATGCCCTGGCGGAGGTTCAACGTTGTGCCAGTCCAGAGAGCTCCACTAGGAGTCGGAGCAGCCACCAGAGGAACCCGTCTGTCCTGGAGAAGGTAAACCGGTTTGAGCGCCACGAGCAGAGGAAGCAGAGGAGTCAAAGCATCAATGCCACCCACACCAACCTAGGACCCTCCTCCTCCTCCCGTCCAACTCAGCCCCAGCCTCAGCCCAAGCACCATGAGAGGGCCATGAGCTATGGTACTGGAATGGATGACCTGCGCAACATGCTGGAGAGAAGCAGCAGCCCCAGCAGCACCTGCAGAACACGGAGCTCCTCCTCTAGCGCACATCATGGGAAAACTACAGTGGCCCAAAAGGGTCATCATTACGCAGAGCAGCAGAGGCCAGGAAGTTATGACCAAGCCAAGCCCCAGACCTCCAGGGACCCCCACCACCAGCCTAACCCCATGGACCCGAACCCTGGCTTGGCTCTACAGAGGAGCAGGAGCACCTTCCAACTGGGAAACCAGGAGGAGAACGGCCATGACAGGGACAGGTAACTGCTCTACTGTACCTAATGTGAATTATATCTGTTCAGTTTATTGTAGTTAGAATCATTTCCCCAGGTCTACGTCCTGGCATATGTTATTGTGTGTAGCTAATAAAAGTGATTGTGATTCTGGCAGAGAGTTCCATTGGAGGGATGACCTGCAGGACCTACTGGGGACCATCCAGGACACGTCTTTTAACCGGGCCTACAGGGACAGTATCAAGGATGCCCAGTCCAAGGTGCTCCGATCCACCTCCTTCAGACGCAGGGACCTGGGAATCAGCTCCAGCTCTAACCAGAGCTCCAACAACCCCCCTCCTGGTGTCAACAACAACGCCACTCCTGGTGTCAACAACAACGCCACTCCTGGTGTCAACAACAACCCCCCTCCTGGTGTCAACAACAACGCCACTCCTGGTGTCAACAACAACGCCACTCCTGGTGTCAACAACAACCCCCCTCCTGTCCCTGCTAAGCACTTATCCTTGGAGCGGAAGGCAGTGGCCCCCAAGACCGGTCCCAAATCCTCCATTGTCACCACCACTGTCCCAGCCTCCGCCCCAGGCACTCCCCTGTCCCCTCACACCCCCAAAGAGAGGCACACGATCACCACCCCAGACCCAGTCCCAGCCCCAGCCACCTCTCCATCCCCTCACACCCCCAAAGAGAGGCACACGATCACCACCCCAGACCCAGTCCCAGCCCCAACCACCTCTACCTCCCCTCACACCCCCAAAGAGAGGCACCTTGTCACCCCCAAGCCCGAGAGGTTCAGCCCCCCAGAGCTCCCCAGTGTCCCAGCCTTGGGCCCAACAGTCCCGGCCCGAATCGGTGGGCGTAAGAGGCTCACCATGGAGCAGAAGAAGAGATCGTACTCTGAGCCAGAGAGCATGCACGAGGTAGGTGAACGTATCCAGGATGCCGCCATCTTGGATCAAAGTACTTAAAGGTAGACTCAGCGAGGTGGCATTGCAACAAACACCACCGCCGACATTGAGATGATCTGTGCACGGACGTGCTTTACACTGCTACAGTGTGGGTTTAGTCTCAGGCTTTTAACGCTCGTAGTTGTTGTGGAAATCGACCCACTATGCGTTTACTTCATGTATGCAACATAACTAACATCACTGTGCTACCTTACTGCCCTCCATTCAGGGGGGGGCTGCACTGACTCTGTGCCTCTCTTCTAGGTGGGGTTAGAGTCTGACCCGAGGAGGAGTGCCCAGCACCAGCAGATCCTGTTCCAAGGCACAGAGACCAGCGTGGCAGACCGCAGGAGGATGTTTGAGGTGGCAACCAGTCGCAGCCTGAGCTCCAGCTCCCAGGCTCCTCAGGCCCTCCAGGGCTCCCGGGCTGGTCTAGCCGTCTCCCGGCCGGAGCTCTGGCAGCTGCAGCAGGATGCCCTGGCCGACTACATGGAGAGGAAGAGAGGCTGGAGGACAGACAGGGACAGGGACAGGTCCGAGGAGAGACAGCATCGTCACCGGCCCCACAGTGCCTACCTCCAGCCCTTCACAGACACCCAGAGTGTCTCTTCCACCTCCACCACCAGCCTAGCCTCTCTCCAGGATCTGTTTGACCCAGAAAGGAGCCTGTCTGGTGAGGAAAGGCTCTGCTCCACCCTGCCTCCTGGTCTGCAGCTCCAGGACAGTATCTACCCAGGCAGGGTGACCACACCACACATCCATGCCCAGGCCCCCACCTCAGTCTCCACCTCCCACCAACACCCCACTGGATTTGGATCCAACAGGCCTCTGGAGGGAGTCCCAGCCAAGGCCTACGAGGCTTTCCGGAGCCAGCGAGGCGATGTGGCCTTTGAAAGAACGGCTCCAGCCCGCAGCTCTGGGAAGTCCGCCTCAGCGGAGGATCTTCTAGAACACTCTGAGGAGAGGCCTGCACCACAGCACTTCAGATCCCACTCCTCGCCATCTGTAGAGAGGCTCAACCAGGTACACTCTCTGCCTTTTAGATTTTATTTGAATGAAATGCTACTCTGCTACAAGACTAAAATAGAAGCACCACGCAATTCAGTTCCATAATAAACAGCTGACTTTAGGTCTAGTTTTATCTGTATATCTCAGCTATATTAACGAGCCTGGTCCCAGATCTCTTTGTGCTTATGGGGGTAGATATTGCAGGCAGAATGTAGCTTCTGTCAATGTAATTGTCGGCATCATTTCCTATCCCCCATATATGTTTTTACAAATATATATATATAAACTCAGCAAAAAAAGAAACGTCCTCTCACGGTCAAATGCATTTATTTTCAGCAAACTTAACATGTGTAAATATTTGTATAAACATACGATTCAACAACTAAGACATAAACTGAACAAGTTCCGCAGACATGTGACTAACAGAAATGGAATAATGTGTCCCTGAACAAAGGGGGGTTAAAATCAAAAGTGACAGTCAGTATCTGGTGTGGCCACCAGCTGCATTAAGTACTGCAATGCATCTTCTCCTCATGGACTGCACCAGATTTGCCAGAACTTGCTGTGAGATGTTACTCCACTCTTCCACCAAGGCACCTGCAAGTTCCCGGACATTTCTGGGGGGAATGGCCCTAGGCCGCACCCTCCGATCCGACAGGTCCCAGACGTGCTCAATGGAATTGAGATCCGGGCTCTTTGCTGGCCATGGCACAACACTGACATTCCTGTCTTGCAGGAACTCAGGCACAGAATGAGCAGTATGGCTGGTAGCATTGTCATGCTGGAGGGTCATGTCAGGATGAGTCTGCAGGAAGGGTACCACATGAGGGAGGAGGATGTCTTCCCTGTAACGCACAGCGTTAAGATTGCCTGCAAAGACAACAAGCTCAGTCCGATGATGCTGTGACACACCGCCCCAGACCATGACGGACACTCCACCTCCAAATCGATCCCGCTCCAGAGTACAGGCCTCAATGTAACACTCATTCCTTCAACGATAAACTCGAATCCGACCATAAGTTTCAGTCACCGATGACTGCTCCAATAAGCCCCATATGCACAGCCGCGGAGATGTTGGTGGGTGGAGGCGCTGAAATGTTTAGCATGCGCTACAGATGCTCTATAGGTACGCTAATACAGGACAAGTAAAGGGTTAGTACTACTCTAATACAGGACTAGTAAAGGGTTAGTACTACTCTAATACAGGACTAGTAAAGGGTTAGTACTACTCTAATACAGGACTAGTAAAGGGTTAGTACTACTCTAATACAGGACTAGTAAAGGGTTAGTACTACTCTAATACAGGACTAGTAAAGGGTTAGTACTACTCTAATACAGGACTAGTAAAGGGTTAGGGTTAGTAGTACTCTAATACAGGACTAGTAAAGGGTTAGTACTACTCTAATACAGGACTAGTAAAGTACTACTCTAATACAGGACTAGTAAAGGGTTAGTACTACTCTAATACAGGACTAGTAAAGGGTTAGGGACTAGTAAAGTACTACTACTAATACAGGACTAGTAAAGGGTTAGTACTACTCTAATACAGGACTAGTAAAGGGTTAGGGTTAGTACTACTCTAATACAGGACTAGTAAAGGGTTAGGACTAGTAAAGGGTTAGTACTACTCTAATACAGGACTAGTAAAGGGTTAGGTTAGTACTAGTAAAGGGTTAGGGTTAGTACTACTAATACAGGACTAGTAAAGGGTTAGGGTTACTACTACTGTAATACAGGACTAGTAAAGGGTTAGTACTAATACAGGACTAGTAAAGGGTTAGTACTACTCTAATACAGGACTAGTAAAGGGTTAGTACTACTCTAATACAGGACTAGTAAAGGGTTAGTACTACTCTAATACAGGACTAGTAAAGGGTTAGTACTACTCTAATACAGGACTAGTAAAGGGTTAGTACTACTCTAATACAGGACTAGTAAAGGGTTAGTAGTACTACTCTAATACAGGACTAGTAAAGGGTTAGTACTACTCTAATACAGGACTAGTAAAGGGTTAGTACTACTCTAATACAGGACTAGTAAAGGGTTAGTACTACTCTAATACAGGACTAGTAAAGGGTTAGTACTACTCTAATACAGGACTAGTAAAGGGTTAGTACTACTCTAATACAGGACTAGTAAAGGGTTAGTACTACTCTAATACAGGACTAGTAAAGGGTTAGGACTAGTAAAGGGTTAGTTACTACTCTAATACAGGACTAGTAAAGGGTTAGTACTACTCTAATAAGGACTAGTAGGGTTAGTACTAAATACAGGACTAGTAAAGGGTTAGTACTACTCTAATACAGGACTAGTAAAGGGTTAGTACTACTCTAATACAGGACTTAAAGGGTTAGGGTTAGTACTACTCTAATACAGGACTAGTAAAGGGTTAGTACTACTCTAATACAGGACTAGTAAAGGGTTAGTACTACTCTAATACAGGACTAGTAAAGGGTTAGGGTTAGTACTACTCTAATACAGGACTAGTAAAGGGTTAGTACTAGTACTACTCTAATACAGGACTAGTAAAGGGTTAGTACTACTCTAATACAGGGACTAGTAAAGGGTTAGGGTAGTACTACTCTAATACAGGACTAGTAAAGGGTACTACTCTAATACAGGACTAGTAAAGGGTTAGTACTACTCTAATACAGGACTAGTAAAGGGTTAGTACTACTCTAATACAGGACTAGTAAAGGGTTAGGGTTAGTACTACTCTAATACAGGACTAGTAAAGGGTTAGTACTACTCTAATACAGGACTAGTAAAGGGTTAGTACTACTCTAATACAGGACTAGTAAAGGGTTAGTACTACTCTAATACAGGACTAGTAAAGGGTTAGTACTACTCTAATACAGGACTAGTAAAGGGTTAGTACTACTCTAATACAGGACTAGTAAAGGGTTAGTACTACTCTAATACAGGACTAGTAAAGGGTTAAAGGGTTAGTACTACTCTAATACAGGACTAGTAAAGGACTAGTAAAGTTACTACTCTAATACAGGACTAGTAAAGGGTTAGTACTACTCTAATACAGGACTAGTAAAGGGTTAGGGTTAGTACTACTCTAATACAGGACTAGTAAAGGGTTAGTACTACTCTAATACAGGACTAGTAAAGGGTTAGGGTTAGTACTACTCTAATACAGGACTAGTAAAGGGTTAGGGTTAGTACTACTCTAATACAGGACTAGTAAAGGGTTAGTACTACTCTAATACAGGACTAGTAAAGGGTTAGTACTACTCTAATACAGGACTAGTAAAGGGTTAGTACTACTCTAATACAGGACTAGTAAACTGGTAAAGGGTTAGTACTACTCTAATACAGGACTAGTAAAGGGTTAGTACTACTCTAATACAGGACTAGTAAAGGGTTAGGTACTACTCTAATACAGGACTAGTAAAGGGTTAGGGTTAGTACTACTAATACAGGACTAGTTAGGGTTAGTACTACTCTAATACAGGACTAGTAAAGGGTTAGGGTTAGTACTACTCTAATACAGGACTAGTAAAGGGTTAGTACTACTCTAATACAGGACTAGTAAAGGGTTAGTACTACTCTAATACAGGACTAGTTAGTACTACTCTAATACAGGACTAGTAAAGGGTTAGTACTACTCTAATACAGGACTAGTAAAGGGTTAGTACTACTCTAATACAGGACTAGTAAAGGGTTAGTACTACTCTAATACAGGACTAGTAAAGGGTTAGTACTACTCTAATACAGGACTAGTAAAGGGTTAGGGTTAGTACTACTCTAATACAGGACTAGTAAAGGGTTAGTACTACTCTAATACAGGACTAGTAAAGGGTTAGTACTACTCTAATACAGGACTAGTAAAGGGTTAGTACTACTCTAATACAGGACTAGTAAAGGGTTAGTACTACTCTAATACAGGACTAGTAAAGGGTTAGTACTACTCTAATACAGGACTAGTAAAGGGTTAGGGTAGTACTCTAATACAGGACTAGTAAAGGGTTAGTACTACTCTAATACAGGACTAGTAAAGGGTTAGTACTAATACAGGACTAGTAAAGGGTTAGTACTACTAATACAGGACTAGTAAAGGGTTAGGGTACTACTACTCTAATACAGGACTAGTAAAGGGTTAGGGTTAGTACTACTCTAATACAGGACTAGTAAAGGGTTAGGGTTAGTACTACTCTAATACAGGACTAGTAAAGGGTTAGTACTACTCTAATACAGGACTAGTAAAGGGTTAGTACTACTCTAATACAGGACTAGTAAAGGGTTAGTACTAATACAGGACTAGTAAAGGGTTAGTACTACTCTAATACAGGACTAGTAAAGGGTTAGTACTACTCTAATACAGGACTAGTAAAGGGTTAGTACTACTCTAATACAGGACTAGTAAAGGGTTAGTACTACTCTAATACAGGACTAGTAAAGGGTTAGTACTACTCTAATACAGGACTAGTAAAGGGTTAGTACTACTCTAATACAGGACTAGTAAAGGGTTAGGGTTAGTACTACTCTAATACAGGACTAGTAAAGGGTTAGGGTTAGTACTACTCTAATACAGGACTAGTAAAGGGTTAGGGTTAGTACTACTCTAATACAGGACTAGTAAAGGGTTAGTACTACTCTAATACAGGACTAGTAAAGGGTTAGGGTTAGTACTACTCTAATACAGGACTAGTAAAGGACTAGTAAACAGGACTAGTAAAGGGTTAGTACTACTCTAATACAGGACTAGTAAAGGGTTAGTACTACTCTAATACAGGACTAGTAAAGGGTTAATACAGGACTAGTAAAGGGTTAGTACTACTCTAATACAGGACTAGTAAAGGGTTAGTACTACTCTAATACAGGACTAGTAAAGGGTTAGTACTACTCTAATACAGGACTAGTAAAGGGTTAGTACTACTCTAATACAGGACTAGTAAAGGGTTAGTACTACTCTAATACAGGACTAGTAAAGGGTTAGTACTACTCTAATACAGGACTAGTAAAGGGTTAGTACTACTCTAATACAGGACTAGGACTAAAGGGTTAGTACTACTCTAATACAGGACTAGTAAAGGGTTAGTACTACTCTAATACAGGACTAGTAAAGGGTTAGTACTACTCTAATACAGGACTAGTAAAGGGTTAGTACTACTAGTAAAGGGTTAGTACTAATACAGGACTAGTAAAGGGTTAGTACTACTCTAATACAGGACTAGTAAAGGGTTAGTACTACTCTAATACAGGACTAGTAAAGGGTTAGTACTACTACTAGTAAAGGGTTAGTACTACTCTAATACAGGACTAGTAAAGGTAGTACTACTCTAATACAGGACTAGTAAAGGGTTAGTACTACTCTCTAATACAGGACTAGTAAAGGGTTAGTACTACTCTAATACAGGACTAGTAAAGGGTTAGTACTACTCTAATACAGGACTAGTAAAGGGTTAGTACTACTCTAATACAGGACTAGTAAAGGGTTAGGGTTAGTACTACTCTAATACAGGACTAGTAAAGGGTTAGTACTACTCTAATACAGGACTAGTAAAGGGACTTAGTACTACTCTAATACAGGACTAGTAAAGGGTTAGTACTACTCTAATACAGGACTAGTAAAGGGTTAGTACTACTCTAATACAGGACTAGTAAAGGGTTAGTACTACTCTAATACAGGACTAGTAAAGGGTTAGTACTACTCTAATACAGGACTAGTAAAGGGTTAGTACTACTCTAATACAGGACTAGTAAAGGGTTAGTACTACTCTAATACAGGACTAGTAAAGGTTAGTACTACTCTAATACAGGACTAGTAAAGGGTTAGTACTACTCTAATACAGGACTAGTAAAGGGTTAGTACTACTCTAATACAGGACTAGTAAAGGGTTAGTACTACTCTAATACAGGACTAGTAAAGGGTTAGTACTACTCTAATACAGGACTAGTAAAGGGTTAGTACTACTCTCTAATACAGGACTAGTAAAGGGTTAAAGGGTTAGTACTACTCTAATACAGGACTAGTAAAGGGTTAGTACTACTCTAATACAGGACTAGTAAAGGGTTAGTACTACTCTAATACAGGACTAGTAAAGGGTTAGTTACTCTAATACAGTTAGTACTACTCTAATACAGGACTAGTAAAGGGTTAGGTAAAGGGTTAGTACTACTCTAATACAGGACTAGTAAAGGGTTAGTACTACTCTAATACAGGACTAGTAAAGGGTTAGTACTACTCTAATACAGGACTAGTAAAGGGTTAGTACTACTCTAATACAGGACTAGTAAAGGGTTAGTACTACTCTAATACAGGACTAGTAAAGGGTTAGTACTACTCTAATACAGGACTAGTAAAGGGTTAGTACTAATACAGGACTAGTAAAGGGTTAGGGTTAGTACTACTCTAATACAGGACTAGTAAAGGGTTAGTACTACTAATACTAGTATACAGGACTAGTAAAGGGTTAGTACTACTCTAATACAGGACTAGTAAAGGGTTAAAGGGTTAGTACTACTCTAATACAGGACTAGTAAAGGGTTAGTACTACTCTAATACAGGACTAGTAAAGGGTTAGTAGTACTACTCTAATACAGGACTAGTAAAGGGTTAGTACTACTCTAATACAGGACTAGTAAAGGGTTAGTACTACTCTAATAGTAAAGGGTTAGTACTAGGGACTAGTAAAGGGTTAGTACTACTCTAATACAGGACTAGTAAAGGGTTAGGGTTAAGTACTACTCTAATACAGGACTAGTAAAGGGTTAGTACTACTCTAATACAGGACTAGTAAAGGGTTAGAGTACTGCTCTAATACAGGACTAGTAAAGGGTTAGTACTACTCTAATACAGGACTAGTAAAGGGTTAGTACTACTCTAATACAGGACTAGTAAAGGGTTAGTACTACTAATACAGGACTAGTAAAGGGTTAGTACTACTCTAATACAGGACTAGTAAAGGTTAGGGTTAGTACTACTCTAATACAGGACTAGTAAAGGGTTAGTACTACTCTAATACAGGACTAGTAAAGGGTTAGTACTACTCTAATACAGGACTAGTAAAGGGTTAGTACTACTCTAATACAGGACTAGTAAAGGGTTAGTACTAGGACTAGTAAAGGGTTAGTACTACTCTAATACAGGACTAGTAAAGGGTTAGTACTACTCTAATACAGGACTAGTAAAGGGTTAGTACTACTCTAATACAGGACTAGTAAAGGGTTAGTACTACTCTAATACAGGACTAGTAAAGGGTTAGGTTAGTACTACTCTAATACAGGACTAGTAAAGGGTTAGTACTACTCTAATACAGGACTAGTAAAGGGTTAGTACTACTCTAATACAGGACTAGTAAAGGGTTAGTACTACTCTAATACAGGACTAGTAAAGGGTTAGTAGTACTACTCTAATACAGGACTAGTAAAGGGTTAGTACTACTCTAATACAGGACTAGTAAAGGGTTAGTACTACTCTAATACAGGACTAGTAAAGGGTTAGTACTACTCTAATACAGGACTAGTTTAGTACTACTCTAATACAGGACTAGTAAAGGGTTAGTACTACTCTAATACAGGACTAGTAAAGGGTTAGGGTTAAAGGGTACTACTCTAATACAGGACTAGTAAAGGGTTAGTACTACTCTAATACAGGACTAGTAAAGGGTTAGTACTACTCTAATACAGGACTAGTAAAGGGTTAGTACTACTCTAATACAGGACTAGTAAAGGGTTAGTACTACTCTAATACAGGACTAGTAAAGGGTTAAAGGGTTAGTACTAATCTAATACAGGACTAGTAAAGGGTTAGTACTACTCTAATACAGGACTAGTAAAGGGTTAGTACTACTCTAATACAGGACTAGTAAAGGGTTAGTACTACTCTAATACAGGACTAGTAAAGGGTTAGTACTACTCTAATACAGGACTAGTAAAGGGTTAGTACTACTCTAATACAGGACTAGTAAAGGGTTAGTACTACTCTAATACAGGACTAGTAAAGGGTTAGTACTACTACTAGTAAAGGGTTAGTACTACTCTAATACAGGACTAGTAAAGGGTTAGTACTACTCTAATACAGGACTAGTAAAGGGTTAGTACTACTCTAATACAGGACTAGTAAAGGGTTAGTACTACTCTAATACAGGACTAGTAAAGGGTTAGTACTACTCTAATACAGGACTAGTAAAGGGTTAGGGTTAGTACTACTCTAATACAGGACTAGTAAAGGGTTAGTTAGTACTAAAGTAAAGGGTTAGTACTACTCTAATACAGGACTAGTAAAGGGTTAGTACTACTCTAATACAGGACTAGTAAAGGGTTAGTACTACTCTAATACAGGACTAGTAAAGGGTTAGTACTACTCTAATACAGGACTAGTAAAGGGTTAGTACTACTCTAATACAGGACTAGTAAAGGGTTAGTACTACTCTAATACAGGACTAGTAAAGGGTTAGTACTACTCTAATACAGGACTAGTAAAGGGTTAGGGTTAGTACTACTCTAATACAGGACTAGTAAAGGGTTAGGGTTAGTACTACTAAATACAGGACTAGTAAAGGGTTAGTTAGTACTACTCTAATACAGGACTAGTAAAGGGTTAGTACTACTCTAATACAGGACTAGTAAAGGGTTAGTACTACTCTAATACAGGACTAGTAAAGGGTTAGTACTACTCTAATACAGGACTAGTAAAGGGTAGTAAAAGGGTTAGTACTACTCTAATACAGGACTAGTAAAGGGTTAGTACTACTACTCTAATACAGGACTAGTAAAGGGTTAGTACTACTCTAATACAGGACTAGTAAAGGGTTAGTACTACTCTAATACAGGACTAGTAAAGGGTTAGTACTACTCTAATACAGGACTAGTAAAGGGTTAAAGGGTTAGTACTAGTAAAGGGTTAGTACTCTAATACAGGACTAGTAAAGGGTTAGGTTAGTTAGTACTACTACTCTAATACAGGACTAGTAAAGGGTTAGTACTACTCTAATACAGGACTAGTAAAGGGTTAGTACTAGGACTAGTAAAGGGTTAGTACTACTCTAATACAGGACTAGTAAAGGGTTAGTACTACTCTAATACAGGACTAGTAAAGGGTTAGGGTTAGTACTACTCTAATACAGGACTAGTAAAGGGTTAGTACTACTCTAATACAGGACTAGTAAAGGGTTAGTTAGTACTCTAATACAGGACTAGTAAAGGGTTAGTACTACTCTAATACAGGACTAGTAAAGGGTTAGTACTACTCTAATACAGGACTAGTAAAGGGTTAGTACTACTCTAATACAGGACTAGTAAAGGGTTAGGGTTAGTACTACTCTAATACAGGACTAGTAAAGGGTTAGTACTACTCTAATACAGGACTAGTAAAGGGTTAGTACTACTCTAATACAGGACTAGTAAAGGGTTAGTACTACTACTCTAATACAGGACTAGTAAAGGGTTAGGGTTAGGACTAGTAAAGGGTACTACTACTCTAATACAGGACTAGTAAAGGGTTAGTACTACTCTAATACAGGACTAGTAAAGGGTTAGTACTACTCTAATACAGGACTAGTAAAGGGTTAGTACTACTCTAATACAGGACTAGTAAAGGGTTAGTACTACTCTAATACAGGACTAGTAATAGTACTACTCTAATACAGGACTAGTAAAGGGTTAGTACTACTCTAATACAGGACTAGTAAAGGGTTAGTACTACTCTAATACAGGACTAGTAAAGGGTTAGTACTACTCTAATACAGGACTAGTAAAGGGTTAGTACTACTCTAATACAGGACTAGTAAAGGGTTAGTTAGTACTACTCTAATACAGGACTAGTAAAGGGTTAGTACTACTCTAATACAGGACTAGTAAAGGGTTACTACTCTAATACAGGACTAGTAAAGGGTTAGTACTACTCTAATACAGGACTAGTAAAGGGTTAGTTAGTACTACTAATACAGGACTAGTAAAGGGTACTACTCTAATACAGGACTAGTAAAGGGTTAGTACTACTCTAATACAGGACTAGTAAAGGGTTAGGGACTTAAAGTACTACTACTCTAATACAGGACTAGTAAAGGGTTAGTACTACTCTAATACAGGACTAGTAAAGGGTTAGTACTACTCTAATACAGGACTAGTAAAGGGTTAGTACTACTCTAATACAGGACTAGTAAAGGGTTAGTACTAAATACAGGACTAGTAAAGGGTTAGTACTACTCTAATACAGGACTAGTAAAGGGTTAGTACTACTCTAATACAGGACTAGTAAAGGGTTAGGGTTAGTACTACTCTAATACAGGACTAGTAAAGGGTTAGTACTACTCTAATACAGGACTAGTAAAGGGTTAGTACTACTCTAATACAGGACTAGTAAAGGGTTAGTACTACTCTAATACAGGACTAAAGGGTAAACTAGGGTTAGTACTACTCTAATACAGGACTAGTAAAGGGTTAGTACTACTCTAATACAGGACTAGTAAAGGGTTAGTTAGTACTACTCTAATACAGGACTAGTAAAGGGTTAGGGTTAGTTACTACTCTAATACAGGACTAGTAAAGGGTTAGTACTACTCTAATACAGGACTAGTAAAGGGTTAGTACTACTCTAATACAGGACTAGTAAAGGGTTAGTACTACTCTAATACAGGACTAGTAAAGGGTTAGTAGTAAAGGGTTAGTACTACTCTAATACAGGACTAGTAAAGGGTTAGTTAGTACTACTCTAATACAGGACTAGTAAAGGGTTAGGGTTAGTACTACTCTAATACAGGACTAGTAAAGGGTTAGTACTACTCTAATACAGGACTTAGTACTACTCTAAAGGGTTACAGGACTAGTAAAGGGTTAGTACTACTCTAATACAGGACTAGTAAAGGGTTAGTACTACTCTAATACAGGACTAGTAAAGGGTTAGTACTACTCTAATACAGGACTAGTAAAGGGTTAGGGTTAGTACTACTCTAATACAGGACTAGTAAAGGGTTAGTACTACTCTAATACAGGACTAGTAAAGGGTTAGTACTACTCTAATACAGGACTAGTAAAGGGTTAGGGTTAGTACTACTCTAATACAGGACTAGTAAAGGGTTAGTACTACTCTAATACAGGACTAGTAAAGGGTTAGGGTTAGTACTACTCTAATACAGGACTAGTAAAGGGTTAGGGTTAGTACTACTCTAATACAGGACTAGTAAAGGGTTAGTACTACTCTAATACAGGACTAGTAAAGGGTTAGTACTACTCTAATACAGGACTAGTAAAGGGTTAGTACTACTCTAATACAGGACTAGTAAAGGGTTAGTACTACTCTAATACAGGACTAGTAAAGGGTTAGTACTACTCTAATACAGGACTAGTAAAGGGTTAGGGTTAGTACTACTCTAATACAGGACTAGTAAAGGGTTAGTACTACTCTAATACAGGACTAGTAAAGGGTTAGTACTACTCTAATACAGGACTAGTAAAGGGTTAGTACTACTCTAATACAGGACTAGTAAAGGGTTAAAGGGTTAAAGGGTTAGTACTACTCTAATACAGGACTAAAGGGTTAGTACTACTCTAATACAGGACTAGTAAAGGGTTACTAGTAATACAGGTTAGGGTTAGTACTACTCTAATACAGGACTAGTAAAGGGTTAGTACTACTCT
Organism: Oncorhynchus keta; assembly: GCF_023373465.1. Taxonomy (NCBI): domain Eukaryota; kingdom Metazoa; phylum Chordata; class Actinopteri; order Salmoniformes; family Salmonidae; genus Oncorhynchus; species Oncorhynchus keta. The sequence continues at coordinate 7,168,908 of NC_068429.1, read as the reverse complement.
AATACAGGACTAGTAAAGGGTTAGTACTACTCTAATACAGGACTAGTAAAGGGTTAGGTTAAAGGGTTAGTACTACTCTAATACAGGACTAGTAAAGGGTTAGTACTACTCTAATTCAGGACTAGTAAAGGGTTAGTACTACTCTAATACAGGACTAGTAAACACTCAGTTCTTTTTGTGAAAATGTTTATTTGATTTTTTTGGGATTCATATATTTTTTTTAATGTTTTTCATGGGGGTGCTGCACTATCCTTGGTACCCCTACTTCCTGCGGCTGTGCCCCTATGGTGAACGAGGGGCTTGTAGAATCATGATTATTTGACGTTTTTTGTTTCGCCGGAAGGGGGTTCTGCATGCTACAGGCATTACTGACTCAAAGGAACGAAATTAAAGATGTGTTCTTTTGACCGAACGAGTGGAAAAGGTCTGAGTCAGTATCAGAGCGATGGCGGCCAATGACACAATGAATGAGTTTTCATAAGTTGCTGTTCTGCCATGATTAATATATATATATATGCCATTTAGCAGACGCTTTTATCCAAAGCGACTTACAGTCATGTGTGCATAAATTCTACGTATGGGTGGTCCCGGGAATCGAACCCACTACCCTGGCGTTACAAGCGCCATGCTCTACCAACTGTGCTACAGAAGATAACTACAGATTAGTGCACTGAGTTCCGCAGCAGTAGCTGTTATCTACGACGTCATCACATTGATCAAAGTAGCAAGCCACACCAGTGCCAGCTGTCCAAGACAATTTCTGGGAACAGACCTATAACTTTGGTGCAGTAAAACTTTATCAGCAAGCTGGCAAACTAGCCTACCGAGCCAAATCTGGAGACGAGTTCCACCATTTGCCAGACAGATGGCTCCTGGCAACTGAGTGTCGTGTTAGAATGGTGCCAGAATGGTAGTGTATGTATCCACTCTCTCGCTCTGAGTGCTTACAGACTTCCAGACGATCTCACTGCACATACCAATCTGGAAACACACACACACACAGCACCAGTGTGGAGACTTAATCCCACTATGAGTCATCCTCTCTAACATAGCTACAGTATAAACCCACCGTGACTTCACCCCCCCTGAATATTTATCCTCAACGTAAACACTAATAATCATAAAATGAGCGTCCAAATAACATTCTATTCCCTATCTAGTGCACTACTTTGGACTGCTGTTTTCCAATCCTACTGTGGGTGGGTTTTTCCTAAATAAATCAATATCCATAACTTCTGTGTCAGCCTGAATCACTGGAATGTTATGGTATACCTCATCTTCCACCTCTCACCATCTCTCTCTTTCTTTCTCTCTCTCTCTCTCTCTCTCTCTCTCTCTCTCTCTCTCTCTCTCTCTCTCTCTCTCTCTCTCTCTCTCTCTCTCTCTCTCTCTCTCTCTCTCTCTCTCTCTCTGTCTCTCTCTCTCTCTCTCTCTCGCTCTCTCTCTCTCTCTCTCTCTCTCTCTTTCTGTCTCTCTCTGTCTCTCGCTCGCTCTCTCTCGCACTCTCTCTATTTTTCTCTCTCTCGCTCTCTCTCTACCCCCCACCCCTCCATCTCTCTCTCTGTCTCTCTCTCTTGCTCTCTTTCTGTCTCTCTCTGTCTCTCGCTCGCTCTCTCTCTGTCTCTCTCTATTTTTCTCTCTCTCTCGCTCTCTCTACCCTCCCACCCCTCCATCTCTCTCTCTCTTCTCTCTCTCTCTCTCTTTCTCTCTCTCTCTCTTTGTCTCTCTCTCACTCTGCTCTCTCTCTCACTCTGCTCTCTCTCTCTCTCGCTCGCTCGCTCTCTCTCTGTCTCTCTCTCTCTGTCTCTCTCTCTCTCGCTCTCTTTCTGTCTCTCTCTCTCGCTCTCTCTCTCAATCTCTTTCTGTCTCTCTCTGTCTCTCGCTCTCTCTCTACACCCCCCCACCCCTCCATCGCTCTCTCTGCCACCGCCCTCTCTCTTTCTCTCTCCATCCCTCTCTCCTTTCAGGACTTCATGACAGGAGGAGATCTGAGGATGTTTCCGGACTTCTCTAATGAACCCCAGCTGTTCACACACCATGACAACAACAGGTTTGTTTCCATAGAGACAGAACCTTCTGTGTACACCCATTACATTTACATTTACATTTACATTTACACCCCAAATGGAACCTTATCTTATGACCAGAACCCATAGAGCTCAGGGCCCATAGAGCTCAGGGCCCATAGAGCTCAGAGCCCATAGAGCTCAGAGCCCATAGAGCTCAGGACCCATAGAGCTCAGGGCCCATAGAGCTCAGGACCCATAGAGCTCAGGGCCCATAGAGCTCAGGGCCCATAGAGCTCAGAGCCCATAGAGGGACCCATAGAGCTCAGGACCCATAGAGCTCAGGAGCTCAGGACCATAGAGCTCAGACCCATAGAGCTCAGGGCCCATAGAGCTCAGGGCCCATAGAGCTCAGGACCCATAGAGCTCAGGACCCACAGAGCTCAGAGCCCATAGAGCTCAGGGCCCAGAGCTAGAGCTCAGGACCCACAGAGCTCAGGGCCCATAGAGCTCAGGACCCATAGAGCTCAGGGCCCATAGAGCTAGGACCCATAGAGCTCAGGACCCATAGAGCTAGGACCCATAGAGCTCAGGGCCCATAGAGCTCAGGGCCCAGGGGCCCATAGAGCTCAGGGCCCATAGAGCTCAGGGACCTGTAGAGCTCAGGGCCCATAGAGCTCAGGGCCCATAGAGGACTCAGGGCCCATAGAGCTCAGGACCCATAGAGCTCAGGACCCATAGAGCTCCCAGAGCCCAGGACCCATAGAGCTCAGGACCCATAGAGCTCCCCATAGAGCTCAGGGCCCATAGAGCTCAGGACCCATAGAGCTCAGGGCCCATAGAGCTCAGGACCCATAGAGCTCAGGGCCCATAGAGCTCAGGACCCATAGAGCTCAGGGCCCATAGAGCTCAGGGCCCATAGAGCTCAGGGCCCATAGAGCTCAGGGCCCATAGAGCTCAGGGCCCATAGAGCTCAGGGCCC